>NW_020174043.1:1269048-1332668 GCF_003031525.2 Neophocaena asiaeorientalis asiaeorientalis | reverse complement strand
ATTACTCTACCCAGCAAGGATCTGATTCAGATATGATGGAGAAATTAAAACCTTTACAGACAAGCAAAAGCTGAGAGAGTTCAGCACCACCAAACCAGTTTTAAAACAAATGCTAAAGGGTCTTCTCTAGGCAAGAAACACTTGTAAATGGATTAAATACTCCCACCAAAAGAGACAGACTGGCTGAATGGACACAAAAACAAGACCCATATATATGCTGCCTACAAGAGACCCACTTCTGACCTAGAGACACATACAGAGTGAAAGTGAGGGGATGGAAAATGATATCCCATGCAAATGGAAATTAAAAGAAAGCTGGAGTAGCAATTCTCATATCAGACAAAATAGACTTTAAAATAAAGGCTCTTAGAAAAGACAGAGAAGAACACTACATAAAGATCAAGGGATTGATCCAAGAAGATGATATAACAATTGTAAATATTTACACATCCAACATAGGAGCACCTCAATACATAAGGCAAATACTAACAGCCATAAAAGGGGAAATCAACAGTAATACATTCATATTTGGGGACTTTAGCACCCCACTTTCACCAATAGACAGATCATCCCAAATGAAAATAAATAAGGAAGCACAAGCTTTAATTGATACATTAAACAAGATTGGCTTAATTCATATTTATAGGACATTGCATTCAAAACCAACAGAATACACATTTTTCTCAAGTGCTCATGGAACATTCTCCAAGAAAGATCATATCTTGGGTGACAAATCAAGCCTTAGTAAATTTAAGAAACCTGAAATTGTATCAAGTGTCTTTTCTGACCACAATGCTATGAGACTAGATATTAATTCCAGGAAAAGATCTGTATAAAATACAAACACATGGAGGCTAAACAATACACTACTTAATAATGAAGTGATCACTGAAGAACTCAAAGAGGAAATCAAAAAATAGCTAGAAACAAATAACAATGGAGACCTGATGACTCAAAACCTATGGGATGCACCAACAGCAAGAAAATCCTACCTTAAGTAACAGGAAACATCTCGAATAAACAACTTAACCTTGCACCTAAAGCAATTAGATAAAGAAGAACAAAAAATCCCCAAAGTTAGCAAAGGAAAGAAATAATAAAGATCAGATCAGAAATTAATGAAAAAGAAATGAAGGAAACAATAGCAAAGATCAATAAAACTAAAAGCTGGTCCTTTGAGAAGATTAAAAAAAAAAAAAAAAAGAAACACCAGAGAGGGAAAAGACCTATAATAACAAACCCAAAACAATTAAGAAAATGGGAATAAGAACATACATATCGATAATTACCTTAAATGTAAATGGATTAAATACTCCCACCAAAAGAGACAGACTGGCTGAATGGACACAAAAACAAGACCCATATATATGCTGCCTACAAGAGACCCACTTCTGACCTAGAGACACATACAGAGTGAAAGTGAGGGGATGGAAAATGATATCCCATGCAAATGGAAATTAAAAGAAAGCTGGAGTAGCAATTCTCATATCAGACAAAATAGACTTTAAAATAAAGGCTCTTAGAAAAGACAGAGAAGAACACTACATAAAGATCAAGGGATTGATCCAAGAAGATGATATAACAATTGTAAATATTTACACATCCAACATAGGAGCACCTCAATACATAAGGCAAATACTAACAGCCATAAAAGGGGAAATCAACAGTAATACATTCATATTTGGGGACTTTAGCACCCCACTTTCACCAATAGACAGATCATCCCAAATGAAAATAAATAAGGAAGCACAAGCTTTAATTGATACATTAAACAAGATTGGCTTAATTCATATTTATAGGACATTGCATTCAAAACCAACAGAATACACATTTTTCTCAAGTGCTCATGGAACATTCTCCAAGAAAGATCATATCTTGGGTGACAAATCAAGCCTTAGTAAATTTAAGAAACCTGAAATTGTATCAAGTGTCTTTTCTGACCACAATGCTATGAGACTAGATATTAATTCCAGGAAAAGATCTGTAAAATATACAAACACATGGAGGCTAAACAATACACTACTTAATAATGAAGTGATCACTGAAGAACTCAAAGAGGAAATCAAAAAATAGCTAGAAACAAATAACAATGGAGACCTGATGACTCAAAACCTATGGGATGCACCAACAGCAAGAAAATCCTACCTTAAGTAACAGGAAACATCTCGAATAAACAACTTAACCTTGCACCTAAAGCAATTAGATAAAGAAGAACAAAAAATCCCCAAAGTTAGCAAAGGAAAGAAATAATAAAAATCAGATCAGAAATAAATGAAAAAGAAATGAAGGAAACAATAGCAAAGATCAATAAAACTAAAAGCTGGTCCTTTGAGAAGATAAACAAAATTGATAAACCATTAGCCAGACTCATCAAGTCAAAAAGGGAGAAGACTCAAATCAATAGAATTAGAAATGAAAAAGGAGAAGTAAC
Source organism: Neophocaena asiaeorientalis asiaeorientalis (assembly GCF_003031525.2). Classification (NCBI taxonomy): domain Eukaryota; kingdom Metazoa; phylum Chordata; class Mammalia; order Artiodactyla; family Phocoenidae; genus Neophocaena; species Neophocaena asiaeorientalis. The sequence continues at coordinate 1,330,237 of NW_020174043.1, read as the reverse complement.
AACTGACACTGCAGAAATACAAAAGATCATGAGAGATACTACAAGCCACTCTAAGCCTATAAAGTGGACAACCTGGAAGAAATGGACAAATTCTTAGAAATGCACAACCTGCCAAGACTGACTCAGGAAGAAATAGAAAATATGAACAGACGAATCACAAGCACTGAAATTGAAATTATGATTAAAAATCTTCCAACAAAAAAAACACAGGGCCAGATGGCTTCACAGGCGAATTCTATCAAACATTTAGAGAAGAGCTAACCTCTATCCTTCTCAAATTCTTCCAAAATATGGCAGAGGGAAGAACACTCCCAAAATCATTCTATGAGACCACCATCACCCTGTCACCAAAACCAGACAAGGATGTTCCAAAGAAAGAAAACTACAGGCCAATATCACTGATGAACATAGATGCAAAAATTCTCAACAAAATACTAGCAAACAGAATCCAACAGCACATTAAAAGGATCATACACCATGATCAAGTAGGGTTTATTTAAGGAATGCAGGGATTCTTTAATATATGCAAATCAATCAATGTGATACACCATATTATCAAATTGAAGGAGAAAAACCATATGATCATCACAATAGATGAAGAGATAGCTTTCGACAAAATTCAACACCTATTTATGATAAAAAACCCTTCATAAAGCAGACATAGAGGGAAGTTTTCTCAACATAATAAAGGCCATATATGACAAACTGACAGCCAACATCATCCTCAATGGTGAGAAACTGAAACCATTTCCACTAAGGTCAGGAACAAGACAAGGTTGCCCACTCTCACCAATCTAATTCAACATAGTTTTGGAAGTTTTAGCCACAGCAGTCAGAGAAGAAAAGGAAATAAAAAGAATACAAATCGGAAAAGTAGTAAAGCTCTCAACTGTTGCAGATGACATGATACTATACATAGAGGATCCTAAAGATGCTACCAGAAAACTGCTAGAGCTAATCAATGGATTTGGTAAAGTTGCAGGACACAAAATTAATGCACAGAAATCTCTGGCATTCCTATATACTAATGATGAAAATTCTGAAAGTGAAATCAAGAAAACATTCCCATTTGCCATTACAACAAAAAGAATAAAATATCTAGGGATAAACCTACCTAAGGAGACAAAAGACCTGTATGCAAAAAATTATAAGACACTGATGAAAGAAATTAAAGATGATACAAATAGTTGGAGAGATATACCGTGTTTTTGGATTGCAAGAATCAACAATGTGAAAATGACTCTACTACCCAAATCAATCTACAGATTCAATGCAATCCCTATCAAAATGCCACTGGCATTTTTCACAGAACTAGAACCAAAAAATTCACAATTTGTATGGAAACATAAAAGACACCAAATAACAAAAAAATCTTGAGAACGAAAAATGGAGCTGGAGGAATCATACACCCTGACTTCAGACTATACTACAAGGCTCTAGTAATCAAGACAGTATAGTACCGGCACAAAAACAGAAATATAGATCAATGGAATAGGATTTAAATTACAGTAAATGTTGGAGAGGGTGTGGAGAAAAGGGAACACTCTTGCACTGTTTGTGGGAATGTGAATTGGTACAGCCACTATGGAGGTTCTTTAAAAAATTACAAATATAACTACCATATGACCCAGTAATCCCACTACTAGTCATATACCCTGAGAAAACCATAATTCAGAAAGAGTCATGTAACAAAATATTCATTGCATCTCTATTTACAATAGCCAGGAGATGGAAACAACCTAAGTGTCCATTATTGGATGAATGGATAAAGAAGATGTGGCACATATATACAATGGAATATTACTCATCCATAAAAAGAAAGGAAATTGAGTTATTTGTAGTGAGGTGGATGGACCTAGAGTCTGTCATAAAGAGAAAGACTTGTCAGAAAGAGAAAGACAAATACCATATGCTAACACATATATATGGAATCTAAGAAAAAAACTAATGTCATGAAGAACCTAGGGGGAAGACAGGAATTAAGACACAGACCTACTAGAGAATGCACTTGAGGATATGGGGTGGGAGAAGGGTAAGCTGTGACAAAGTGAGAGAGTGGCATGGACATATATACACTACCAAACGTAAGATAGATAGCTAGTGTGAAGCAGCCGCATAGCACAGGGAGATCGACTCGGTACTTTGTGACCACCTAGAGAGGTGGGATAGGGAGGGTGGGAGTGAGGGAAACACAAGATGGATGAGATATGGGAACATATGTATATGTATAACTGATTCACTTTATTATAAATCAGAAACTAACACACCATTATAATGCAATTATACTCCAGTAAAGATGTTAAAAAAAATTATACCTTAATAAAGTCACTGAACCTAAAAAAAAAAAAAGTTCCAATGGCCAGAGTTGAAACAATATGAGCAATGTAGTAAATAATTATAATATTACATTGTAATTCAAGGAATAAAACAAATCACACTGCTAAAAATATATGATTGAATAAAAATAATAATAATATTAAGAGCATGAAGAGACAATGGGAGACACATCTGAAAAAGGACTGGTTTTCAAGGTATACAAAGAACTCTTAAAACTCAACAATAAGGAAACAAATAATACAGTTAAAATATGGGCATATGATCAGAACCGACCCTTCACCAAAGAAGATTTACAGCTGGCAAATAAGCAGAAGAACAAATGTTCAATATCATATATTTTCAAGGAATTGCAAATTTAATGAGATACAACCATACAACTGCTAGAATGTCTAAAATTCAGAATAAACCCAACTCTGATGAGGGTGTGGAGCAACAGAAAATCTCCTACATTGATGCCAGAAATAGAAAATGGTGCAGCCACTGTGTAAGACAATTTATCAGTTTCTCATAAAGCTAAACATACTCTTAGCATATGGTTCAATAATCACAATCTTTGGTATTTATCTAAATGAATTGAAAGCTTATGTCTACACACAGTCTTGCACACAATTGTTTATAGCACGTTTTTTCATCATTTCCAAAACTTAGAAGCAGCCAAGATGTTCTTCAAGAGAGGAATGGATGAATAAACAGTGGCACATCCATGTAATGGAATATTATTTAGTGATAAAAAAGAAATGAGCTATCAAGTCATGAGAAGATATTGAGTGAAAGAAACCAGTATGAAAAGTCTACACCCTGAATGGTTTGTATTACATAACATTCTGGAAAAGATAAAACTATGGAAGTAGTTAAAAGATCAGTGCTGGCAGGGACTTGGGGGAAGAGATGGAGAAATGAAAAGGCTCAGAGCAGGAGATCTGTAGAGCAGTGAAACTATTCTGTATGATACATATATGATGGATACATGTCATTAAGTAGTCAAAACTCATAAAATGTACAACACAAAAAGTAAACCCTAACGTAAACTATGGACTTTATTTAATAATAATGTGTCAATATGAGTTCAGCAATTGTACCACATGTGTCAAAAAAATACAAGTTGTAAATAATAGGACAAATTGTGTGTGGAATAGAGGGAGTACATACTGACTCTGTATTTTTCAATTAATTTTTCTGTAATCCTAAAACTGCCCTAAAAATAGTCGATTAATTAAAAAAAAAAAAAAGTGAGGAGAAGATTCAGAGGAAAGTGAAAAAACACACAGTTTTATGTGAGGATTAAGTGAGAGTTTTGCTCTTAGCTCAGTGCGTGGCACTCAAATATGTCAGGATTGGATCTGTGTTGTGGGAGTTGTGATGATGAATATGATAATGATGATAAGGAGAAAACGACATCCCTAGATTAGTGTGATATGCCAGTTTACAAAGAACTCCTCAAACTCAGAAGAATAAATAAATACTTCTAACAGGGTTGGGAACGGATATATGACTATGTAAAACGTTGCTCTAGCAAGATGTCATTTGAGCTGAGATTTGAAGGATAAGTAAATCTGACCAAGTAGAGCAGGAGCTTTCCAGAGAGCAAATGGCATTTGTAAAGCAATGGATATATCATATAAACTGACAAATTTGGGAAACTGACTAATAAAGTTGCCTAAAGCACTAAATTTATGGCAAAAAATAGGGATGAATTTACAAGCCAATAGTCGTTTAAGATCATCTACAAATTATTACTTGATTTAGGTACTAAAAACTTAAGGAACGAGTATTCCTTTTATGATAGTTAGCTACTTGCTTTACATATTAGATTAATGAGTTATTGGAGAAGATTTATAGACTATTTAGTATTTTGTGAGTTCATGAAAGTACATTATTTTGCATGCAGTTTTGGATTAAAGAATTTAGTATTAGTAGTGGGTAGATAAAATTACTCTAGACATGTTAAGCTATTTAAATATTTCAGGAAATTTTTATTGATCATTTGAACATAGAAAAAATAATAAAATATTATATTTTGCCCACATTCTCCATCAAAAACTTTACTCAGTGAGAATAAATGAACTAAACTTTAATGAGACTCTAATAACAGTGACACATGATTCAAAGATCACAAGGTGATTGATGGCTGCCTATAGGTCTGATAATGACACAACCTGAAATGAAAATACAACTTTTCTGGTGTGAAAAATATAGTTGTCCCTAAAAGCCTCTAAAGTATCAATGTGTGTTCATAGGAAGTAGTAGTAGTAATTATGCTTCACATTTACCACAGTTAAATTTAGTCTTTGAGGCACTACTTATTAACCATCCCAAGTACTTTTTTATAGTATCCATAAGCAGAATTCATGGTCATCCAAGGGAGACCAAACTTATAAGTTACTATATCAACTTCTAAAAGTTAATAAGTAGCCTGGGGAGTTATGATTCACAGTCAGTCCACCAAGAAATGTCAGTGCCCTAGAATATAAGAAGGCAAGTGTCATCTAGCTAGATTTGTGAACTTTTCACTTTGCCATTCAGTAGACAGCAAACAGAAAATTAGTCTATAAATAATTGAACTTGATTTTTTAAAAAAAAATCTATCACAGAATGTTAAAAGCAATTTTGTTCTTGAATTAGCTCTCCACAAGTAGTAAATATGCCAAATAGGTTTTAAATAATGCAACATATAGGGCAACAGTTGAGAAGCTTTAATAAGAATAAGAAAAGACATTAGAAAATATACAGGATGTATGATTTTGTTAGTTGTATTTTCTTCTGAGAAAATTGGAATAGAAATCTGATTTTAGAATGCCAATTAAAAGTAGACTATTTGCATAAAGATGTTTTAATATTCTAGGAAAATATTACAAATTTGTAAGTAAACATTTTTAATGACTTTATTCTGTTTAACAGATGCATATATGTTACATCTTCCTTAAGAATAAAAATAGGGTTGCAAGTAATTCAATGGTTCATAAAGACAAGAAAAGATGAAGGGTGAAATGATGTTTCAATAACAGCTCTACTTGGTGATTTTTTTATGTGTCTGATCAGATATCCAAATTAAAAAACACCAAGTTTTTAGGTAGTTTTAAAGAACCATATTCATAACATTAAACTTTTTTATACTGTTTATATTGTGATATCTATAATATAGGAGAAAATATATAACAACTCTGATATTTTTAAAAGTACATTTGGTTTGGGTATTTAGTATAAAATCAAAATTTATTGGCATCAATAATTATAAATATTTTATGAAACTAAAAGTTATATGAAATGAAGTGTTGCATGGCAATAAATATATACCAATGGAACATTAGTTTGTGTATTTAGATTTATTATTAATTTTTAAATATTAAGTAATTTCAAACTTATAAAAAGTTGTAAGAATACTACAAAAATAACTTTCTTATTCCTGAACTAGTTAAAGTACTGACATGATGACACATTACCCAAGTATACTTGAGTGTATATTTCTTACAAAGAAGGACATCCTCATATAACCCTGTAAAGCCATCATAATCAAGAAATTAACATTGGGAAAGTGCTTTAGGAATCTGAAATTGTCTTACTCCTAATCAAACTTTTAATTTCTTTACTCATTTGTGTCAATCTTGTACATAAAGATTGCCTACTTTAATTCTTGGTCATATTCCCATAGTATTATTTATTTTGATAATTGAACTATCCCAGATTTGTACCACAAAAACACCTTCGAGGTAACTTTGTGTGACTGACATGTTTGCATCATTTTCTGATCACACTCCTACTTTGTTCTGTGTGTTCATGCACAAACAGGTACAAACAAAATATTTCAGATCATTTTCTAATTTTTTGACCCAGCCCTAGAAACAGTCATTTCTCCAAGGAACCTTGGTTCCTTTTAGGCGAGAATGGCATTTACAAATAATTATCAGGGCACAAATTGTGCTCTTTGTTAATTGGATTGTCACTGCTCCTCTCTCTTCTCAGTGGACAGAGCCAGGGAATATATCAATGTATGAATGTACACACATGTACACACATAGATATTCCTTTACTTACTATGGGTTTGTGTTCTGATAAACCCATCATAAATTAAAAATATTGTGGGTCAAAAATGCATTTAATACACCTGACTTACCAAAATCATAACTTAGCTTAGCCTACCTTAAACATGTCCAAAACATTTACATTACCCTACAGTCAGGCAAAATCACCTAACACAAAGCCTATTTTGTAGTAAAGTTGTTGAATAGCTCATGTAATTTATTGAATACTGTAATGAAAGTCAGAAACAGAATGGCTGTATGGGTCCAGAATGGTTGTGTTTCTGTTGTTTACCCTTGTGATTGCATGGCTGACTGAGAGCTGTGGCTTGTTGGTGATGTCCACTTATAAGAAGGTTTTTTTCAATAGTAAACACTACACTACTACACTATCCATTGTTGGTTGAATCTGCAGATGCGAAACCATGGATAAGAAGGTCTGGTTATAAGTTATACTTAGATTTTCGACTGCATGGAGATTCAGTATTCCTAACCCCCTAGTTGTTAGAGTGTCAACTGTGTGCTAGTATGTGTTTATATATATATACATACACACACACATATACAAATATTTACGAATATATATGTGCTGTATGTAATTTATGCATATAAACTTTTACATCCATTTATGTACTTATGTGTATACATATGCACATGTATATGTATGTGGGTATATCAATATACATATGGATTGATATAGATATATCAATATACTACTACAAATTCACACCATCTCCAGTTCCTATCCAGTACCACAATATTTGCTTTCATTTTGTCCCTTAACATATTTATGTTTTTCTTCTCTGTCAGTGGAGAAACTAGCTATAATTATCTTCAATCAATTTTCTTTTTGACAAATCTCATTGTATACACTCGATCTCCCATTGCTGCTGCTGCCCAAGTTCCTGGTGGAAATACCCACCTCAAACCTACTCAGGGTCTATCCTCCTGCACCCTGAATGATAATTGATACATAGCTGCATGATACCTAGTAAATGTGGGGATAATTGAGAAGATAAATTGTGGTGGATAATATGGCTTTGTAGTCACCATCCATCTCAATATTCTTCTAATGTGCCTTCCTCAATGGTGAAGTTGAAAACTGCTTCTCTAAGGCTTATTTGCAGTTATTGTTCTTTTGTCATTTAACTTCCACTAAATAGATGTACTCATGCAAATTTTGCAAATGGAAGTTAGAGAGATTTTATACATCACTCCTTCTGCTATTATTTCCACAGGCACATGTCATATTTGAATTATCTATTTTGTGTTTTTCTCTCTTAGCTTCCTGGTATTCATAGTTTCTCATGATGGTACTTCCACTGCTAACCATGACTGGCTTACATAGATAGTGCCTATTTAGTCATAGTATTGTAGTACTATGTAGAGGTTGTAATGGTAGCTTCCAGAGTGAAGAACAGGCTCTAGCTACCTTGGCTACTTGGTTCTTTACAATAATCTCAAAGTTGCATCTGAAATTCAAACTAGAATGTGTTTCTTTGCTCTACTGTTCCTAAAGGAACAACCAATGGTTAATTGGAAGTTGTCTATGTAAAATCAGGTTCTAGCAAATTCTGAATGTGGTAATAATTTACATGAGTATGTGACTTATGTTTCCAGTGCACCTAGTCATGCGGCAGTGACACTCTTTCTTCACACACATTGAGGATCCCAAGAGAAATTTGTTATGATCTGTTGCCTAAAGAAGAACCAATTGGCTTTGATTTTTTGTGTTCTGAAAATATGCTGGTTCAAGCTGAGATGAGACTACTGGAGCAATAAAACCCCACTTAAGGATGTTCTTGAAAGATGATAAAGAATAGAACCTTTTTTTAGTAGGCTAAACTTCAAGTTTTAAATCTTTGTTATCCACTTTGGAAGCGGAATTTTTCAGTAGTATCAATCTATAATGATTCATGGACCTTTAATTATTCTTTTGAAAACAATCTGGAATTTTCCATAATCAAGAAGGAAGAGGTGGTTACACGGAGGTTTAGGTGATGTGAGTGAAACACTGAGATTAGTTTTAGAATAGAACTGTTTCTTTCAAATCTGAATGTTTACCAGTTCTTGTAATAACCATATGGACAAAAAAGACTTATTCTGTGGACTGTTTTAGCAATTTTATTGAGTATTTGCTATACACTAGGCATTATTCTACATCCAGGAATACAAATATCACATAAAACAGACAAAAATACCTATCTTCATATAACCTTCATATAGTTGTGGAGAGAGATAAGTAGGGGACACCATCAACATTAGAATGCATAATACATTAGATAATATTTAGTATTAAGGAGATAAACAGTTGTTGGAAGTGGCTATAATGTTATGCAGGGTGATTAATTTAGCAAAGACTAGAATGTGGTGAGAGAGCAAATAATACTCTTGTATGAGGAAAAATCATTCCAGCAAAAGGAAGCATGAGTACAAAGTCTCCGAGGAAGAGTAATTTCTGATGTATTTCAGAAACATTGAGAAAGCCAGTGTGACTTAAGCAGAAAGTAAGGCAAGGGGAATTAAGTAGGACATAAAATGAAAGAACAAAGTGTTAGCCAAATCACTTTTATTTTGAAGGTTTCTGAAAGATATTTGGTATTTTTCTCTGAGTCATGTGGGAAACTCAATAGAGTTTTTGTTGTTTTTGTTGTTGCTTTTTAGTGGAGGAGCAACCTGATACAAGTTAATTTTAACAGACTCACACTGGCTATTATGTGGAGAGAAGGGTGGAATGAGAGGTATAAATTGGCAATAATCCAGATAAAGGATGGTGACATCATGGATCTTGTTGTGAAGGGCATGAGAAGAAGTGGCCTGTTTTGAGATACAATTTGAAGGTAGAACCAAGAGATCATACTGAGAAATCTCTCACCCTCTCTACCTGTCCTCAACGCAGTGGTTCCTTAATGGGATTACAGATATTGTTGCCACATGATTCAGACAGTGTTTATCTATGAATCAATAACATGGACTTACTTTCAAGTAAGTTAAATTAGCCACATTTACTGTCAGATATACAATCTGCTAACAGCTAGGACAATGTTATGATATAGCACTACTCTGCAGATGGATCAGTTTGTTACTTAGTTCTATCAAGAAAGGTATAATGTTATATCCATACTATGTCAGATATTTAATCTGGCTATGTATTTGCTTTTCTTGCTCACTATACTTCTCTACCACTTTCATCTGGGTACTTACTGAATGCCTCATTGATGGTTACAATATACCAAACAAAATTGCTTTTGAGCATAAAAGATTAATTTACATCAAACTGTGAAAGAGTGACAGATGACCATGGGTCTCATCAACCAAAAGAAGTTGCTCTTAAAATAATTTGTTTTGGTCTCTTATTGAATAATTTGTTCTCATGTTTGTATCCTTTTGTGTTTGGTATGCTTCTTGACATCAAGTTTATTTCTTCTTGAATGTTATACCTCTAGAACTTGATTCTTGATAGATGACATAGTTCTGGGGAATGTCTACATTCCCAGATTAATCATTAATCCCAATAATTAATGTTTAATAAATGGATTACATTCAATGACTTGTAAATCTTACACTGACCTAATTTTCCTTTGAAAAATAGTGCTTATCAAAATATATATGCATTCTCCATATGCTTATTATTTTAAAATTTGATTTGTAGCAATAAGGACTTTCTAGAGATCTATGCAGCAAGAGTAACTTATCTTCCTTTCTATAGATAATGATTCTTGTCTACTTAATAAATCTGAGATTTGTTAAAGAAATAACACCATTAAACAAAAATAATTTCTGAAATATAAAAAAATATTTCAAAACAAAATAACAAAAATAATAGATTAAAATTGAAAATACATAAAATAGTCACAAAGTATGATAATTGTAAAATATTTTACTTATTTAAATATTTTTATAAATATTTAAAATACTTTAGTCCAGAGACGATGTTGTGCCCACATTTTGAAAAGAGAAAATATGTAGCCCTTGAAATTACTGATCCCTTAATTTAAGTGTTTTCTTCAAAAGATAATAAAATATATCTTATAAAATCAATTATAAGCACCTGGAAGAGAAAAGGTTACTCTGAAAGATAGGATTACAACTGAGTGATTATTAATTTGCTTAGTGACTGAGACAATAACAGGCAAGTTTTGCAATTTTCATTGTTGGAGGGAGTATTACTTGTCTGCCAGCAAGTTTGTCTTCTTGCCAGCCAACAGGGGAAATATTCTGGTCTATTTTATGGAGGTAATTTACCCCTGGAAATAGTTAATAACAACAATGGCTTTGCGAAGTACAAGTCCTATCAAACTAATCTAAACTTGATCAATCAAGGGGAAGAATAGATGCAATCTTTCTTGACAGGAGCAATGATTTTGGTGCTACTGCATGTGAAATATTTCTCAGTAAAACATGTACTCTAACAGAGCCTGACTTTCAGTTCAGCACACAACTTTTTGCTTGAACCTGTCTTAAAAATTATTCACTATCTTTTTGGCAATAAGTGGATAATAATAAGAACAATAAATAAGTGTAGAGAGGGAGAAGAAGGATAATTCTTTATATGTAAACTAAATCCAATTTTAATGACTAACAATAATGTTATTATCAATTATATTTGGGGTACTGTTGGTTAATTTTTGTGAATAATATACACTGGTATACACTGACCCACACATGTGCGTTAATGATTTTTATAACGAGGCTAAATTCATTCCTGTCTGGGAGCCAAAATTTGTAAACCAAAGTTTACCTAGCTCCTAAAATAATTTTAATTATTACATTCTATTCTATCACATCCCAGTGTATCATTTTTTGTTTCCCTCTGCTAAAACAAAATAATGCTGCACTTTCTCAATATATTTATTGGTAGGGGTAGAAAAGTCCCATTCCAGCCCACTCTATTTACCTGTTGGCTAACTGAAATGTATACATGATTATAGATGTCTTTGAGTTGCATGAAATAAATACATATGTTGGCTATATAAGCTTTCACTTTTATTTTAAATTTATTTCTTTTTATTTTTTTTATTTTTGGCTGCATTGGGTCTTTGTTGCTGCATGCAGGCTTTCTCTAGTTGCAGTGAATGGGGGCTACTCTGCCGTGCATGGGCTTCTAATTGTGGTGGCTTCTCTTGTTATGGAGCACAAGCTCTAGGTGCATGGGCTGCAGTAGTTGTGGTGCACCTGCTCAGTAGTTGTAGCTCGTGAGCTGTAGAGTGCAGGCTCAGTAGTTGTGGAACACAGGCTTAGTTGTTCCGCAGCATGTGGAATCGTCCTGGACCAGGGCTTGAACCCGTGTCCCTTCCATTTATAGGCAAATTCTTAACCACTGCTCCACCAGGGAAGCCCAAGCTTGCACTTCTTAGGCCTCTTTTCCTAAGCACATGGCTTGCTGCCCACTTCTATAGCAGAAATAAAATGTCAGTAGAAATGAGTCCACATCTGCAATTCTGATATCAAATAATTATATAGTCCATTTCAGAGCTGGAAGGGATAGTTAAGGTTATTTAATTTAATTATCCTTTCTATGCTTGAATTTCCTCTATAGTATTGAATTAAACTTCTTCAATTCAATTAGAATTTTTATTGAGTACTTCCTTTTTACCTGATACTATGCTAGATTCTAAATATACAAAGATATATTGTGAGCCTTCAGTGATCTCACAAGTTAATGAAAAGATAAGGAAATATATAAATGTGAATATAAAATTATATAAACCAAATAAAATTATTAAAAGTTTCCACAAGGTGTAATATGAGCATGGGGAAACAGCCTCCCTGAGGCTGAAGAATTCAAGGAAGACTTTCAAATAGGCAGTTAATCTTGTATTGGAAATAATAGAGAAGCCGAAGTCAGAGAAGAAAGAACAGAGGTGTAGAAATAACTGGTTTGATAGAGTGTATTATATATATGTAATGACAAGTAGCTCAATATACCTGAGCATAGCATTTGTCATAGCAAATCAAAATTATTTTTGCCCTGCCATCTCCCCCAATACACTGTAAGTTTTTGTAAAAGAAAATACAGATCTATCTTTCTAGTTTTAGTTCCCAGCAAAATGTCTGCCAAAATGAGGATTTTTTACAGAAATTTTGCCTAACATATTAATTGAGAACCATAATATTAACTATTATTAATTAATAATATAATATGTAATTATATAATATATAAATATATAAAATAAGTATATAAATATATTGTAAATACAAATATATTCTATATATAAGTATAATATAATTAATTATAATTAAAATTAATTATTATTAAGAATTATAAATAACCAAAAGTATTCCAGCTAGTTATTTGTAGAGTTGAGATATAAATCTAAGTGACTGACTCACAGTGATGTGTTGGACCTGGCCAAACCTCACCAGAGCCATTTATTAAATGTTTCAAAAGTTTGAGAGCCAATTGTCAAATCATTGGTAATTGAAATAAGTCATGGTGAGAATATTTATTTATATATATATATATATATTTATAACTAACAATCTACTGTACTTGCCCACTCACTACTCTCACACATGTTCCTAAACAATTTTTGGAAACTCCCTTTAATCATTGATCTAGCTAGTTTTAGACCTTCACGTATTTATTTTTAGGTAGACCTAAACACTTCTTCCCTTATCAGATAACCTTGCTCACAGTACCACATTTGATCCCACTGATAATACCCAAAATTTGCTACACGTAAGTCTTGTATATCCTTTTCACAAAAGTAAATGTTTCCACCTTTTTCTTTTCAATTCGCATTGCTGCTGTATTAGGTGATGTTCTTAGCAATGAGGATATGACTATTTCCTCTTTCCTCACTTTGTATCATCCTACCCTAAACTATTTTTAAGCTGTGTTGCTAGATTTATTTTCCTGAATCACTAATTTGTTCATGTTCCTCAATTAATTAAAATGTTCAATCAATAGCTTTCTACTCCACAAAATAAAGGACACATACTTCAATTTCTTAGTCAATCCCTTCACATTGTAGTTCCATTCTGGTTTCTTTTTAGGAATTAATATGATCAGATGTTCAAAATAGGATCAGGTACATGAAAAAGAATCAGTCAGAATCACTTCATGAAAATACACTTAATGAGAATCAATCTGAAGACATAATAAAAGTAGGGTAACATACAAGAGCAAGGATTGTGATAAAAGGAAAAAAAATTACCATAAAATATATCCAACAGATCAGATTGATTCTAAAAATCTGGCAAATTATATCCTTTTTTTTTTAATAGGAAGAGTAACATCTTTATGTCTATAAGGCTACCCAAAATAAAGACACAACAATTGGTTGACAAAGATAAAATTGGTATTGATATACTGAAGGGTGTTCTAGTAGAATGTTAAATGCTCTTTGTAAAAGCCATTATAATCTGTGGAACTGTGTATGTTACTAAGCCTGCAGTAGTTTTGGAATTGACATTGGTGAGTATTATGTGCCACAAATACAAAGGTCTACATATACGTAAGTAATTTAAAGTGTGCATCACCCTTAAATTCTAAATTTAGTGGTCTCTATTTATTTGATATTTCATGGCACTAGAAGCCAAGTTCCTGGAAAATCATGTTCCAAATGCCCTTATTCTTCTCTGCTTTAATCTCTTATCTTTTATCCTCTGATATAACTGATGCTCAGACTTAGTCTATAGAACTTATATATTTATATATTTCATATATATTAGTGTTGTAAATAACACTGTAAATAATGTTGTGATTGCTTTTTTATTAATTATAATTAATTATAAATAACTTAATTAATAATGCTGTGATCCTTTTTATTGTCTATGTGACTAGTAACACAGACTGCTCACTACCAGGAGTGGGATAAGCTTTGCAATCTGGACACTTGGGATCCATGACAGATTCTCTCCCAACAAACTCTTTCACATAAATATTTTCTCTTTACCATCTACTCTGTTCTTTCATAATCTTTCTCACTTCTTTTCTTCTTACTCATTTCACTTCATCCACCTTGCTGTTTCTCCAAATCACAAGTATAAATTCCCAACAGAAAGCCAACATAAGCCTCGTTCTTACCAGGAGAATTTTCTGCAAGGATGGAACTAGTATGCAATCTGCACTCTGTACATGTGGTTACTAAACATTGACACTCAATGAAATAATTAAATTTTAAAATTTAATTAAATCTAATCAGTTTAAATTTAAATAACCACTTGTGGCTAGTGGACTGTGCAGCTCTAAAAGTTTCACCTACTTGCAATAACCACAATAACCTTCCATGAATATTTGTCTGTCATCTTCTAAAAGTCTTTGTCTATATTTTATCTTCTCAGCGAGACTTTTTCTGACTCCCCTATATAATGCTGCAACTATTTCCCACCTCACAACCTACACTCTCCATCTGCTCTCTTTTTTTTTTTGTTGTTGTTGTTTTTACTTTAAAGCACCTATTACTTTGTGATATAGTATTTGAGTATACATTTATTACATTAATGTCTATTTAAGCCTTTGGGGAAAAACTTCACTGATATCATTTTGTTGTCTTTCCCCATTGATTTTTTTCCTGTTTTCTAAAATCAAATGTATTACTTTTAATTTTTCCATATAGACATTCATTCTAAAATTCTCAGGTTTATTAACTTATTATTACATCTAATATTCTCTTTAAAAATAAGCAACTGAACTGTTATGGGGCATTAGATATATGACATTATGCATTTAAAACCTATAAATAATGACATTAACCATATGCAAATTAAAAATAAATAAACAGATTTCAAGAGTCCCAGCACAGAATGTTGAATGTGACAAATGAATCCATTTGTATTACATAATTACATTGAAGAGGGTGAGGGGAAGTATAACTTTGGAAAATTGTTTGAATGGTAACTGTAGGACTAAGGAGAAAAGAAAACCATTCTCCTTGAAAAATTTGTTTCTTACAGTGATACATCAATATAGGTTAAAAATTCTGAAATTATTTTGCATGTATACAGGGGTTGAACACATATGTAAATAACAGCAGTAAATGGGAGCCAGATTTCTCACTATCAGAGTAGAAATGTACATCTAAGCAAACACAGAAGGCCATAATAAACTCCATGTGGCTAGATTAAAGTCAAAGATATATATATATTTATTTATTTATATTCATAATAACCCTGCCTGAATATTTACATGATTTACTCTGTCATCTGACATCAGATAGATATCTGTTGTCAGATATATATAGAAATACTAACAGATATGTGTTATACCTGTGTTAGGTAAATACATATACTTACTAGCGCTGTCATCTGAAATAAGGCCTAGGGTCATTGACAACCCAGTAGCAATATATTTTTAGTTATTATTTTTAATTTATGTAAGATTATATAATTACACTTAAGTTTTTCAAAATCCATGTGTAGTTTTTATTTCAATTATGATTTTGGAAATTATCATTAAATTTCTATTTGTACATGTTTAAAGCAACTTAATCATATTTCTGTTATTCTGATTAATAACACAGTCATTAAGTTGATTCATTTTGTCTCTAGTGTAAACTATATTTAGAATTTAAATGAACTTCAGCAGACAGTTGGGTATATGGACATGATTCCAGATTATTAGGCACAAATTTTGGAGAGATTTCTCTCAGTATATTCATAATAAAAGTTATTCTATATAATTGAGTCTTGTTAAAGATTCTCATCATTCTATCTGTAGTGGAAGAAAAATCTAAATTAATAAGAATTTGTCTTCTACAATTAAACTTTGTAATTAATTTTAAACAAACAAGATACCATTTTACTCCATATATATATATATATATATATGTGCTTAAACTAAACATAATAACTAAGGATAACATAATAGAGAATGCTATATAGAATTATCCCTATTATATTGCATTGAAAACTCCACAAGATGTGTCTAGGTGGAACCTGTGAGTATGACTTTATTTGGAAAAAGTGTCATTACAGATATAGTTTAGTTAAGATTTTGAGATGTGATTATCCTAGATAAGGTGGACCCTGAATCTAATAACAAATGTCCTTAAGAGAAGGGGAGAATACATAGATGACAAAGCTATGTGAAAATGGAAGAAGATTAGAAGTATGTTGTCACCAAGCAAGGTACAGCTGGAGTTACCGGAAGCTGAAAGAGGCAAGGAAGTATCCTTCTCCAAAGCCTTCAGAGGGAGTTCAACCATATCAACCCTTTGATTTGAAACCACTAGTTCCAGAACTGTGAGAGAGCACATTTCTATGTTTTAAACCACCAAGTTTGTGACAGTTTGTTATGGTAGCCATAGGAAAATAATACATTCACATTCACCTTAAATAAAAAGTTACTGAAAACTTTAAGAGGTATAGGTCGAGAATTGCCTTTGATTTTTACCATGGCTTCTTTTACTTTCCCTTGATCTTCCCTTTTCCCTTGATCTGCCCATTGAACTGTGTTTGTGGGCTGAACAAATCAGTACTGAACTGGTCACTGACTTTTATTAAAGATATTTCTTTTAAAAAAAAGAAAGAAAATTTCTCCTTTTGTCTACTGTGAAGTACACATTTCAGACTTTATTAATTAAATATGCCGGTAATTTACTTTCTTCCAATGAAATCAGCACTATATATATTTCCAGTTCTTTTTTACATGAGATGTTAATTTTCCTCTGTAAGACCTTGTGGCTTTCTCCTTTTGTGTAATCTCAGGTTTCTCCACATTCTGTTTCACATTAAAGATGCAGAAGTTCAATTTTCTTGGTACTAACTCTATCCAAAAAAAATCATTTTCAAACTCTAATCCACTATAAAAATAGAATATTTATCATTGTGCTCAATATGGACTCTAAGACAATTCTTACATAGTTTAATTAATCATGGTTCTTGGCTCACTGTCCTTTACTATATGATTTAGTCTATATCATTGTAATAAAAGGAGTGAACTAAATTATTGCTTGTAAACATTTAGTACTATTTAACATTCAATAAAATTGAGGAAAATGTGTCTAAAAGGAAGTCAAACTGTGTGAAGAAAAATTAAGATCTGATCTGAGATATTATCATTAGTTGGATCATTATGATAAACATGATGAGCATGATGAATATGGTAAAATAAATGATAGGTGCAAACTGATCAGCTAACGACTAGATAGAGAAGGAAGTTTTGAGTGAGGAGAAAAGAAAGTTTTAAAATAATACCCTAGGAAATGGGCAGAGATTGGACTCTGCAGACATATTTTTATTTTATTTATCAAGATTAAATGTGTGCTGAAGTTCATGGTCATCAGGTTGAATTTTTTATGTATTATTCTTCAGTCAAATTCTACTGTAAAGAACTAAAGGAAAGTTATGTTTAAACAATGTAATGGTTTTGCCAAGCAAAGAAAATGGAGAGTAAATCAAGAGTTTGGTAGGGAAGAAGGAGGGGAGGGAGTGGATATGAATCCATGAGGAAAAGTGGAAACTATTGGGGTAGAGGGATTGACCATACTAGTGTGGTATGGTCAATTGTTGAATCTAAGTATTTTAGGAATCAACTGGAAAGACATAACATGGTGGCCAGAGTTAGGGATAAGTCTGGCACATATTTTAATCCATTTATGTAAAATTCATGAAAGTTTAAAAGTTGCTTACTTATATATTTGCTAGTCTTATAGTCTATATACTATGTAATTTCCTAATAAAACTAAACATTATCTTTTCAAATATTTTATCAATAGTAGCCTCAGTCAATACAGTTACTGAGGCATAATACTTAAATCAATTTTGGTATATATATATATATATATATATATATATATATATATATATATATATACACACACACACATATATAAATTATTTATATATAAATACACATTTACATAAAAAAGTTTTAGTTTTGACATTTTTCAGCACAAGTAAATTATATGTATGTTTATGAAAAATTGTACAAAAACAGTCATATAAATTTTACTCGTCCTGAAGAACCTAAGGGCAAGGCGGGAATAAAGACACAGACCTACTAGAGAATGGACTTGGGGATATGGGGAGGGGAAGGGTAAGCTGGGACAAAGTGAGAGAGTGGCATGGACATATATACACTACCAAACGTAAAATAGATATGGGGACATATGTATATGTATAACTGATTCACTTTGTTATAAAGCAGAAACTAACACACCATTGTAAAGCAATTATATTCCAATAAAGATGTTTTTTTAAAAAAATTAATAACATTAATTTTAAGTTTGTGTGGTATATATTTATTCTCAATTAAACAGCATGATACCTAGCTGAGAATTTTGGTAAATACTGAGTTTTATCTATGCAAAATCTACTTTTAAATTCTCGTTTTATTTAAAAGTAATTTGGAGAGGACTTAATTTCATATATATAAGTTGTAGTTAAAGCATTTGCTAATGAACAGATCTATAATAAGATAGTGATGAGGAAGCAGGGAAGAGAAATGGGGACAAGAAAAGGAAAAATGATAAGTGGCAAATTGTGAACATAGATCATATTGAGAAGCTTCTAGAGTTAGAGAACAGACACTCTTAATCAATAACTATAAGCTAATAATTAAATCTAATATTTTTTTAAAATCTTTCCTAGTATGTATGCATTTCTATGGTATTATTTTGTTCTTGTAATATATTACTTTGCTGTTACTTTTAGATAGGTTCTTCTTTCATGATTTTCCTTCAATAAATTTTGTAATCTCTTCATGAGCAGAGACTTTTCCTTTCACTTTATGAATTCTATAAGTACTTCTATTTTGTTATGCTAATGAAACTGTCACTCAATAAAGTTGTGAACTGAAAATCATTGTATATTTTTCCTAATCTTAATTTTCCAAGTTTTTAAAAAAATTCCAATTTCCATAATTTATAAACACATCATCTATACTTTGGTATAATTTGAAATAGGGTTATTTTGAGATATGAAGTTTTAGACATGTATTTGATCCTTTCTAGATTCAATGAATTAATGACATTGATTCATCTAAATAGAACATTTAATGTCACTGTACTTTTCCTGTTAAATAGAATACATACATTTTTCATATATTAACTTATTGGCATAGATTTAACTGTGTTTTCCTATTCTCTATTTATATGAATATATATGTGTGTGAGTATATAATTTTTCTTGTTTGATTTTCCATATTTCAATGTAAATGGGAAATATGTGGGAAAACATTCACAACAGCTGAATTAGAGGAAAACCCAAGTACTTGTTCACTAATATGGCACAAAGGGTGCCATACTCTTTGTGCCATTTTAGTAGATCGCATTAACCTAGTCTATCACAACCTCACATTTAACCTCATTTTTCCTCATTTTCTCATTTAAAAAAATGGACTTTTACTGAATAATCTCTAAATTTGTATTACTTATGATTTAACCATATGGATTTTTAAAGCGATGTTGTTGAAAAGAAAGTTCAAGAAACAGAAAAGATATTAATAGTTTCAATGACAACAAAATTCTTCCATATATAGTACTTTTATATCATAAGTATTTGCCTATTGTGTTGATAATATGGAAATTTTATTGAACTATAAATACTAAAATGAAGTCCTTTCATAGAATTTAAGGTGAATATACAATAGTAATGTGAAAATATATATATTTCCTATCAGTTTTCCAAACTACATACTATTTTTCCAAAATATAATTTGAGTTTATAGCGATATAATTTAAATAACTAAACACAAAATATATGAATATGTATGTGGATTGTTAGAAAATGATATCTTATATTCCTGCACATCTTGAGAGTGAGGCAGTATTGCCCATTGTACTGGGCTATCTTTTTTAAGTTGCTTATATGATAAAAAGACTTGGAATGGGTATGCATATATTTATATAATGGGTATATATATATTTATATAATGGGTATCTATATATATATATATATATTTTTTTTTTTTTGCCTTGAGGCAAAAGGAAGGATTACTATAGCCTTGGAATATAGAGATAATATCTCCCTGTGAAGAAATGACAGACATGTTTACTGTCCAGTATAATAAATGTAATTTTTGCATCCAAAAGCAAAGAACAAGCATGCTAAATGATAGGTGCTCCCTAAGTTCAGAGTTCTTCTCCTTTAATGCAACCCTCCACAGGTATAGGCATCTATCTGGGCCTATATTTCATTGCACCCATGGGATTTGTTTGGAAATCACATGTTGATTCTCATGTTCTTTACTGTGTTCTACTATAGTCCTTTGTCTTTGACCCAGAAGTTGTTGGGCTTTTACAAGCATCTATGAAATTGTGGCAGTCTCATTTGTTAACTGACAAGTAGAGTAAAGTCTCAGACCCTTGACATTTCTTGACAGCTTTGGTGTGAAGTATAGGATACTCTCAGAGACATGACTCTTTTGAAGAAGAATAATGAAGATCTGTTGAGTAATTTATAAGACTTGGGGTCCCAGGAAATCAGTAGTGAGCATGTAAAACAATTTTACGGACAATTAGCAATAAGTGGTCCAGCATTTTGCTGACTTTTATTGAGGCAATGACTACTAATTGAGTGCTGGGAAATGGTTCAAAAGTCAATCTTCTGAATGGTGTACTTGTTCTGAATGGTGTACTTGCTGCTAACTCTCCTCTCAGTAGGGGCACTTCCTTTCCATCTGGCTTTCAGCTTAGGTGAATAACTAGTACTAAGATTGTAATAACTAGTACTAAGATTCATCCTGGATGGACACAATTTTCTGGCTTACTCTCCTCCCTCCATCAGCTGACAAAACTTACAGAGATGCGCTACCTACACAAAGAAATGAAAAGAGTAAAATCATGACCACTATGGGTTGAAAATCAGAATACTTTTAAAATTTAGAGTCATTGAGAGATGAAGAAATGGGATACATAATACTCGCAAAGGAAGGACAGTAATGACTGGGATGTTGCACAGCTCAGACCCTTCTATAATCTATCTTAACAGTTTTGGATTTATTTGGATAAAATTTATTTGGATAAAAACTGCCTTAGAGTTATTTGCATTGAGTACAGGCTACTATAAGGCATATTTGGCACTCCTGAGGCAATTTCTCTGAGAGAGGCAAACCCCCATGTGAAACCACAGATAAGGTATTAAATAGTATTTTGGATTTTATTGCCCCCGATTGGGTTGAAAATACCAATGAAGTGAACTTTCTGAGGAATAAAAAACAGCCCCAAATAAATCTAGATGGATTCTTGAAATCAACCCATCTGACATGAAAGACACCCCTAACTCTTATGTTAAAAATGGCCAGAAATGTGAGAGATACTATTATGACAATGGGACAGAAAACAATCTGGATAAAGATAAAACTTTTTTTTTTTAAAGACACTACTGTGTGAGTCAAGACCTAGTAAGCCAAAATGCAAACTGTGTAGTTACAACAGAAAAGCAAAGCGATGTGTCTATGATTAATCAGTCAAGGTATCCTCAAAGATGAAATTAATGGTTTCGTTAATATTGACCTTACAGTCAATAAAGAACTTTGCATGGAACAAACATATTGAAAGCTTGGTTGAACATCAGGCAATCATGTGTTGCTTGAAACTAAAAATTCATCTTCCTTGCTCACTGCCTTGGAGTCATCCTTTCCCTTCATGTATCCTTATTCTTCCCTCCCTTTTTATTTTGTCTTTAGGTGCTTTAAACTGAGAGATGATTATAGGTGGGGTTGAGTGATTGATAACCATACAATCTCCTGAGGACAGGAGAGAATCTAACTTTTATGGTTTTCTCAGATATAGAGATAAAAGTTACATCCTACCTTGTCCTATGAAGAGAAGAGTTGTGTGAATTCAATAATGAGGTTTGAGGAACTTTTACAGCAGGGAAAGGAAGATGAGTTGTGTGTGTGTGCATGTGTATGTGGTGGACTCTGAAGCAACACAATCTATGTTGTTGTTGCTTCTACCTCTGAATACATAGTAAGAATTGATGTGTCATATGATTATCTTGTGTTATGGGATCCTTCTTCCCCATCCCATAAGTGTCAGAGGAAATTCTGATTGAGAAAGTTTGCATATACAGAAATGCTTCTACATTTGACACTCCACTATGCTAATGATGCTTTTTGAGTTTCTGTTATTGATATTTTGATAGTAACTGGAGACAACATCAAACAGCAATCATTCTTTGGGGTTTTGGATGTGTTGCCTACCTGACAGGTTCAGTTATGGATGGCTACCAGGTATGCAATTTTTAAAAAACATCTCATGTCTTGCTACTGGAATCTTGTTGAAATTAAATATCTGATCCAAGGAATGCATTTGACTTTCTGGTCTAAAATACCCATTTTTTGGTGTCATCTTGGACTCAAGGACTAACATGATGAATAGTATTCAACAAAGTTCTCACTAGTGTAAAAGATATAGTAAAGAATGCAACCAGACAGGCCCCAGTAGAAAAGTGGTTACACATAAAACAGTAATAACTATCTCTTTCATGAAAATTTTATCTGCCACTCCACCATGTGAAGCAGAACTGCTGGCTCACTGCGGATCTCCATTTACAGAGTTTCACCTAAGTTCCTAGGAGGGGTTCACTGATAGTTAGGCAAATCTAAATTCAGTGTGGTTCACTTGCTACTACAGTTGTTCAACTTGGGTAGTTTTGCTTTTTGTCTATTATAAATAATGCTTCTATGAACATTCAGTATGAATTTTTGTGTGAGCATATGTTTTCTTTTCTCTTTAGTACATACCTAGGATTAGGATATGGCAACTATGTTTAAACTTTTTGAGAAACACTCAAACTGTTTTAAAAGTAGCCATGCAATTTTATATTACTAACAGCAGGGTATATGAGGGTTCCAATTTTTCTACTTTCTCTTTAATATTTATCTTTCTTTTCTTTCATTTAAATTAAAAATGTATAGCCATTCCAGTGTGTAATGACATAGCTCACTGTGGTTTTGATTTTCATTTCCCTGAAGACTAATCATGTTGAGAATGTTTTCATGGGCTTATGGGCCATTTGTATGTCTTTGGAGAATTGTCATTGCCCATTTAAATTTATTTTCTTTTTATTATTGATAGCAAGGGTTATTTATGTATAAGAAATACAAGTCTATTTTCAAATATCTGATTTGCAAATATCTGGGTTGTCTTTTCACTTTCCTGATGGTATCTTTTTGAAGCACAAAACTTTTAAATTTTGATAAGGTTTATCTTATTTTTTCTTGCTGGTACTTTTGGCTTATATTTACAAAGACTCTGTCTAAACCAAAGTCATATATGTTTACTTCCAAATTTTTGTTTAAGAGTTTTATAATTCTACCTCTAACATTCACACCTTTGATCATTTTGAGGTAATTTTCTGTGTATGGTTTGAGGAAGGGCAACAATTTCATTATTTTGCATATGAATAGCGAATTGTCCTAGCACTATCCTTTCCCCATTAAACCTTTTTGGTATACTTTTTTAAATATATATTTATTTATTTATTTTATTTATTTTTGGATGTGTTTGGTCTTTGTTGCTGCCCATGAGGGCTACTCATCATTGTGGTGCACAGGCTTCTCATTGCAGTGGCTTCTCTTGTTGCAGAGCATGGGCTCTAGGTGCGTGGGCTTCAGTAGTTGCAGCACGGGAGCTCAGTAGTTGTGGTGCATGAACTTAGTTGCTCTGTGGCATGTGGGATCTTCCTGGACTAGGGCTGAAACCCGTGTCCCCTGCATTGGCAGGAGGATTCTTAACCACTGCAACACCAGGGAATCCCTGGTATACTTTTCAAAGCTGCCAGCATCTTGATTATTGTAGCTTTGTAACAAATTTTGAATAGAAAAGGTAAGTTCTCCAATATTTTTCTTTTTTGATTATTGTAGCTTTGTAACAAATTTTGAATAGAAAAGGTAAGTTCTCCAATATTTTTCTTTTTCAAAATTATTTTGAAACAATTTTCTATATTAATTTTAGGATAGCTTTCTATATTCATATTCATTTCAGGATAATTTTGTCAATTACTGCAAAAAAAAGCACTGCATTTTGATAGGGAGTATGTAGATCAATTTGGAGGGTATTTCCATCTCAGTAACATTTATTTCTAAGAACTTTATAATTCTACTTTTAACATTTACATCTTTGATCATTTTGAGTTAATTTTTGTGTATGGTTTGAAAAAGGGGAACAGTTTCATTCTATATTAATTATTTTCAGGGTTAACTAATGGACTTATTAACATCAAATTAGGTATTGTATAATTTCTTTCAATAATGTTTTGTAGTCTTAAGTGTACATATCTTATCCTTTTTGGTTAAATTTGTTCCTAAACATTTTATATTTTTTGATGATTTTGTAAATGGAATTATTTCCTTAATTTAGTTTTCAGTTTGTTTATTGCTAGTGTATACAAATAAAATTTATTTTTGTAGTTAGATAATGTATCCTGTAATCTTGCTGAAGTTATTTATTAGATCTAAATATTTTTTAGTGAATTCCTTAGGATTTTCCATATACAAGATTATGTCATGTACAAATAGAGATTGTTTTACTTCTTCATTTCCATTTGGGTGCTGTTTATTTATACTTGTTGATTAATTTCCCCTAGCTAGAACATGTATTATAGTGTTACATAGTAATGGTGAGAGAGGCATCCTTGTCTTGTTCCTAATGATAGGGGGAAACATTCTTTCTTTCATCATTAAGTATGATGTTAGCTGTGGGTTTTTAACAGACACCCTTTATCAGGATGAAGAAGTTTACTTTTACTCCTGGTTTGATGAGTGTTTATCATGAAGGGTGTCAGACTATGCCAAAATTGTTTGCTTTGACTACTGAGATCATGTGGTGTTTGTCCTTTACTCTATTTTTTTTTTTTTTTTTTGCGTACATGGGTCTCTCACTGTTGTGGCCTCTCCCGTTGTGGAGCACAGGCTCCGGACGCACAGGCTCAGCGGCCATGGCTCACGGGCCCAGCCGCTCCGCGGCATGTGAGATCTTCCCGGACCAAGGTCTGAACCCGTGTCCCCTGCATCGACAGGTAGACTCTCAACCACTGCGCCACCAGGGAAGCCCTGTCCTTTACTCTATTGATACAGTATATTAAATTAAGTTATTTTTGGAGAGTTGAACGTGCCTTATTTTATTGGGATAATTCTCATTTGGTTATGGTGTATAATTATTTTCATTGCAGACACTGCAGATTCAGTCTGCTAGGTTTTTTTGTTTTAAAGGATTTTACATCTATATTTATAACATATATTGGTTTGTAGTTTTCTTTTGATGGCTTTGTCTGGTGTTGGTATCAGGATCATACTGGTCTCATAAACTAAGTTTGGAAATGTTTCTTCCTATTCTATTTTATGGAAGAGTCTGAAGAATTGGTGTTCATTCTTCTTTAAAAGTTTGGTAGAATTATCCAGTGAAGTCTTATGGGCCTAGAGTTTTCTTTATGGGAAGGTTTAAAATAACTAGTTCAATTTATTTACTTGTTATATGTCTATTCGAATTTTACATTTCTTCTTGAGTCAGTTTCAAGGTTTCATCTCTCTAGAACTGTGTGTACATTTCATTTATATTATCTCATTTGTTGACATATACTTATTGATAACATTCATTTATAATTTTTTAAAAAAATTCTATAAGGTCAGTAATGATGCTCTCTCTTTCATTTCTGATTTTAGTAATTTAGTCTCTTCTCTTTCTATCTTGTTCAATTTAGTTTAAAAGTTCATAGATTTGCAGATCTTTTTCAAACCGAAATTTTTTATTGATTTTTTTCTATGGTTTATATTCTCTATTTCATTAATTCTCACTCTAATTTTTATTTTTCTCTTTATGTAAGATTTAGTTTGTTCTTCTTTTTACTGTGTTAAATTGAAAAGTCAGGTTATTGATTTTTCTTTCTTTTAAATATAAGCCTTACAGGTATACATTTTCATTCAACCCTGGCTCTGTCGCATTCCCTAAGTTTGGGTGTGTTTTGTCTTCAATTTTGTTAAACTCATAGTGCTTTCAATTTTTTTGATTTATACTTTTGCCTATTGATTAGTTAGGTCTATGTTAATTTCATAGAATTTGTGAATTTCCTCAATTTTTTGTTATTAATTTCTAATTTCATTATATTTTGGTTTGAAAATATAATTTGCATGTGGTATTATTTCAATCCTCTTAAATTTATTCAGGGTCATTGTATGACCTAGCATATTGTTTCTTCTGCAGAATGATCTATGTGCTCTTGAGAAGAAAAATGTACAGTTTAGGGAGTCTTTCAGAGATGACCATTAGGTCTAAATGTTTTAAAATATTGTTCCATTTCCTTGTTGATATTCTTCTAATTATTACATACATTATTGAAAGCGAAATATTGTAGTTTCTAAATAATTATTATTGAATTGTCTATTTCTTTCTTTAATTCTGTCAGTTTTGGGTTCATGCATTTAGGTCCCCAGTTATTTGCATATGTGTTTAAATTGTTATATATTTCTGATGAATTAACTTATGTATTACTGTAAGATGATCTTTGTAATCTTCTGTACATATTTTCATTTGTCTTTAAACTTATTTTTCTGATAATAATCCAATCAGCTTTCTTATGCTTGTTTGCATGCAGAACATTTTACCCACTTTTACTTTGCATCTATTTGTATCTCTAAACCAAAGGTATTACTCTTTTAGACAGAATATATTTGGGTCTTTTTTCCCCTAATGTCACAATCTCTGGCTTTTGATTAGATTGTTTAATCCATTCACTTTTATTTTTGATGTACTTGAATTTATGTAAGCCATTTTACTTTTTTTGTCTAAGCATCTCATGTCTTTTTTGTGGCTCTTTGCTCATTCTTTTGCATTAAATTAGTACTACTTAGTGTAACACCTCAATTTTTCACTGCGTATATGAATTGATTTTCTTACCAGTTGCTCTACAGCTTACCATATTCATCTTAAATTATAATCTACTTTAGAGTAAGACAATGTTAACTCTAGTGAATATAAAAATGTTGTTATTTTATAGCTTTATTCCAATTCCTATATCTGCACATTGCCATCTGTAAATGTTAAAAAAAACCACTATATTATTATAATAATTATTTTATATAATTTTTTGTCATGAAAATATTGGAGAAGGAAGCAGAGAAGGCATATTCTTATATCATTTGTTAAATTAATCTTCTCATGTATCATTTCTTGTCCTCTTCATTTGTTCCTCTGGATTGGAGTTAGCATCTGTTACTTCCTTTATCCAACACAGCTTTGCTTCCACTGTTTCCTTGGTCTCTTATTGTTAAATGTACTGTACAATTCTATATAATATAGGCCCAACAGTGAGATTATATACCTATTGTTTTATAAAATTACCATTTAAATCAGTCAACATAAAAACAATAATAAATATAAATTTTCAGTCTTTTGTAATTACATAATTATTTTTACCTGTGTTCTTTGTTTTTAATGTGCATTTTAATTACTGTTTGGGGACACTTGCTTTCAACCTAAAGAAGAACTTCTTTTATTATATCTTATAAAATGTCTACTTGCAACATATTCTCTAACATTTGCTTATTTGGGAATATTCTTTTTCACCTTCACATTTGAAAGTATTTGTGGTCAAAGGAAGATTCCTGGTTTACAATTTTTTTTTTTTTTTCTTTCAGGACTTTGAAAATGTCTTCCCACTTCCTCTGTTCTCTATTGTTCTGATGAGAAATTAGTTGTTAATCTTATTGGGGTTCCCTTGTACATTATGAGATATTTTTCTCTTGCCATTTTCAAGGCTTTCTCTTTGTCTCTGGCTTCCAGCATTTTTACTATGATGTGCCTAGTTGTGGTTCTATTTGCCCTTTTCCTCTTTGGAGTCTGTGTAGCTTCTTGACGTATAGATAAATGCTTTTGATAAAATGTGGTAACTTTATGGCTAGTGATTCTTCAACTATCTGTTCTTTTTCTGGACTCTCTCCTCTGTTGTTATCCTCTTTACACATGAATTGGTATGCTTAACGGTGTACTCTATGTTTCTGAGGTCCTATTCATGTTTCTTTATTCTTTTCTTTCTCTTCTTCAGAGCACATAATTTCTACAGAATAATTTTCAAGTTTTCTGATAACATTTTCTGCAAATTAAAATTATTTTTAAATGTCTCTGGTATAATTTTGATTTCAAGTATTGAACTGTTGTACTCCAGAATTTTATTTTGATTTATTTTATATTTTCTATCTGTTTATTGATATTATACACTTGATAAACAATAATATTATATCTTTACTTATTTAGGCATGATTTCCTTTAGTTCTTTGAACATAATTATAACAGCTTTTTTAAAGACTTTATCTGCTAATTCTGACATCTGGTCTCTCCCACATCTAGTTTTTGGTTACTGTTTCTGCTGTTTCATATATGGGTCACATTTTTCTGTTTTTTGTTTGTTTGTATTTGTTTGTTTATCTCATAAATTTTTGTTGAAAACTACACATTTTGGATTATTTATTGTAGCAAGTTTGGATATTGATTTTCCCTTCTCCCCCGTCTAGGGTTTGTATTAGTTTTTATCTTCTTGCATGTTTGTAAGCAGACTTGATCTCTTGGATAAACTCACCTGGAATTTAGCTTTTTCCACATTCTGCTGGGATGAATGGGAAATACTGGTGGTTTGACCCTCCTGGAGTGAAACTGAAGTTCCTGGATGGCAACTAGGAAAAGGTGCTCCTTGTCTTCTTGGCCTATACATTCAGAATGGTGTTTTCATCATGCTAAACTGGAGTGGATAGGGATTGGTTTATTCCTCAAATAACATATATAATAAATAATCAAGATTTAGTAAATTTTCTTGAATGAGTCATTTTTCATATGTTCCATGCACTTAGGACAATTTCCAGCTACTCAAAAAAAAATGTAAATGATTTTTCACTTGTTTTCATTGTTCACTGGGGAGAGGATCCATGGAGAAACTCACACTATTCTTGAATTAGTCTCCCTCCCTGGTTATTCTTTATTGGACTATTCAAAATCACTTGGCTATTCAGTCTGCAATTTAGAAAACAACCACACTGTAAGACTGAAGATTACCCTTTTAATGGCTGTGTACTCTGGAAATAAACTTCTGCTATTGACCAAAGAATAGGGAACATTCATGAAGATTCTCACAGTAAGGTTCTGATGATACCACCTATAATGAAACTACTAAGCAACTCATATTACCATCACTGATGACTGATTCTATCATCCTGCAAGATATTGCAACACATCCACCATCAAAAACTGGACACAAATAAAGGATTACATGTTTATAATATAAAAGCTACTGCTGCAAGTCAGACTGCCTCCTGCCAAAAACTGACTGGTTTCCTCATGGTGAGGGAAGCCACATTGTACAGGACTTTGCCTCCATCTTGTTCCTGGCAAATTGACATTTTTACACCCCTATGAGGCAATTGGTGGTGTCTCAACACTGTTGATACATGTTTTATATTTTGCTTGTTTGATTAATCATTTATTAAGCACCTATATCCTACTGTTTAATCTTAGCAATAACTCCATGAGGTAGATATTATTATGACTGTCACCATTTTACAAGTAAAAAAAAAAAAAATACTGTGGCAATGTCCTTCAAAATGTGAATGGATCAATAAACTTTGGTACATCTAGACAATGGAATATTTTTCAGCACTAAATAGAAATGAGCTATCAAGCTACAAAAAACCATGGAGGAATCTTAAATGCATATTAATAAGTGAAAGAAGCCAATCTGTAAAGGCTTTGTATTGTATGATTTCAACTACATGACATTCTGGAAAAGGCAAAACTCTGGAGACAGTAACAAGTCAGGGCTTATGGAGAAGGGAAGGATGAACAGGCGAATCATAGAGGATTTTTTGGACAATGAAAATACTCTGTATGCTATTATAATGGTGAATACATGTCATTATGCATTTGTCAAAACCCATAGAATGTACACCACAAAGAATAAACTCCAATGTGAACTATGGATTATGGTTGATTAAAAAAAAAAAAAAAAAAAAACAAGGAGAGAGGGGGAGGGATAGATAAATTGGGAATTTGAGGTGAACAGATATGTACCACTATACATAAAGCAAACACAAGGACTCACTGTATACCCCAGGGAACTATATATATTTTTAATTGTTTTTTTTTTTTTATTTTATATTGGGGTATAGTTGATTTACAATGTTGTGTTATTTTCAGGTGTACAGCAAAGTGGTTCAGTTACACATATACATATATCCATCGTTTTTCAGACTCTTTTCCCATAAAAGTTATTACAGAATATTGAGTAAAGTTCCCTGTGCTATACAGTAGGTCCCTGCTGACTACACAGTATATATAATAGCACATATATGTCGATCCTAAACTCACAATTCATTCCTCCCCCCCACCATCTTTCCCTTTGGTAACCATAAGTTCATTCTCTGAGTCTGTTTCTGGTTTGTAAATAAGGTCATTTGTATCATTTTTTTTTAAGATTCCATATATAAGAGATATTATATGATATTTGATTTTCTGTGTCTTACTTTGGTTAGTAGGATAATCTCCAGGTCCATCCATATTGCTACAAATGGCAGTATTTCTTTCTTTTTTACAGCTGAGTAATATTCCATTGTATATATGTACTATATCATTTATCCATTAATTTATTGATAGATATTTATGTTGCTTCCATGTCTTGGCTATTGTAAATAGTACTGCAATGAACATTGGGGTGAAAGTGTCTTTTTGAATTATGGTTATCTCTAGGTATATGCCCAGGAGTGGGATTGCTGAATCATATTGTAGCTCTATTTTTAGCTTTTTAAGGAATATCCATACTGTACTACATAGTGGATGTACCAATTTACTTTCCCACCAAGAGTATAGGAGGCTTGCCTTTTCTCCACACCCTCTCCAGAATTAATTGTTTGTAGACTTTTGGATGATGGCCATTCTGACCAGTGTGAGATGATCCCTCATTATAGTTTTGATTTGCATTTCTCTAATAAATAGTGATATTGAGCATCTTTTCATGTGCTTTTTGGCCATCTAGTGTGTCTTCTTTGAAGAAATGCCTATTTAGCTCTTCTACCCATTAAAAAACTATATTTTATATTGGTCTATAGTTGATTTACAATGTTGCATTATTCTGCCTATTTTTAAACTGGGTTGTTTGTTTTTTTGATATCGAGCTGCATAGCCATTTGTATATTTTAGAAAGTAATCCCTTTTGTTTTTGGTTTATTTTGCTGTGCAATAGATTTTAAGTTTAATTAGGTCTCATTTGTTTATTTTTGTTTTTATTTTCATTACTCTAGGAGATGGATCCAAGAAGATATTGCTTGCTGCAGTTTATGTCAAAGTGTGTTCTGCCTATATTTTCCTCTAAGAGTTTTATGGTACCCAGTGTTAAATTTAGGTCTTTAATCCATTTTGAGTTTATTTCTCTGTATGGTGTTGAGAATATTCTAATTTTATTCTTTTATATTTTGCTGTCCAGTTTTCCCAGCATCATTTATTGAAGAGACTGTCTTTTCTCCATTGTATATTCTTGCCTCCTTTGTTATAGCTTAGGTGACTCTAAGTGCATGTGTCTATCTCTGAACTTTCTATCCTGTTTCATTGATCTATATTTCTGTTTTTGTGCTAGTACCACACTGTTTTGATGACTGTTGCTTTGTAGTATAGTCTGAAGCCAGGGGACCCTGATTCCTTCAGCTCCATTTTTCTTTCTTAAGATTGCTTTGGCTATTTGGGGTCTTTTGTGTTTCCATACAAATTAAAAAATTTTTTGTTCTAGTTCTATGAAAAATGCCATTGGTAATTTGACAGGGATTAAAATGAATCTGTAGATTGCCTTGTGTAGTATAGTCATTTTGACAATATTGATTCTTCCAATCCAAGAACATGGCATATCTTTCCAACTTTTTGTGTCATCTTTGTTTTTTTTTCATCCATGTCTTATAGTTTTCAGAGTACAGGTCTTTTGTCTCTTTAAGTAGGTTTATTCCTAGTTATTTTATTCTTTTTGATGTGATGATAAATGGGATTATTTTATTAATTAATATTTCTGAACTTTTGTTGTTAGTGTCTAGAAATGCAAGAGATAATTTTGTATCCTGCAACTTTACTGAATTCATTGATGAGATCTAGTAGTTTTCTGGAAACATCTTTAGGATTGTCTATGTATAATATCACGTCATCTGCAAACAGTGACAGTTTTACTTCTTCTTCAATTTGGATTTGTTTTATTTCTTTTTCTTCTGTGATTTCCATGGCTAAGAATTCCAAAACTATGTTGAATAAAAGTGGTGAGAATGTACATCCTTATATTGTTCCTGATCTTAGAGGGAATGTTTTCAGCTTTTCTCCATTGAGTATTATGTTAGCTGTGGGTTTGTCCTATACAGCTGTTATTATGTTGAAGTAGGTTCCCTTTATGCCCACTTTCTGAGAGTTTTTTTTTTTTTTATCATAAATTGATGTTAAATTTTGTCAAATGATTTTTCTGCATCTATTGAGATGATCGTATGGTTTTTATTCTTCAATTTGTTCATGTGGTGTATCACAATGATTCATTTGCAGATATTAAAATGTCCTCACATCCCTGGGATAAATCCCACTTGATCATGGTGTTTGATCATTTTACTGTATTCTTGGTTTCAGTTTGCTAGTATTTTGTTAAGGGAAACCTGTTTTAGGTGTAAAGTTTTACTGCTCCAGTCCTGTCAATTGACTGCAGTTACATAATTGTGTTTCTTGAAAGTAATATATTATATTTTCTAATTTCCAGAACAATTTCATTCTGATAATGGTGTATCTTTATCAAAACAGTCACTGAAAAATAAACTGGTAGTCTAGGTATTTGATGGACCTCCACATACTTTACCACCATTCAACCTCTGGTCTTTTGACCATTAAGACTGCCTTCTCAAATGTCAAATCTAAAAGATTTCTTACCCTACCTTTCTTATTTCCCATTGGCGTAAAAGCTTATTGAGCTTGTTTGCTAGTTGACCCAAACAAGTGACCGTTTATCACTTTGCCCCTCCCTGGAGGGTGGGGGCATGGAGGAAAATTATTCTATATAACTATTTTCTAAGATTGGATTCAACCTTTACCATTTCTAGACATAATGCTGTTTTCTCTCCTTAAAAGGACACCCAGATCATTTATAATCTTTGTCTTTAAGATGTGTTCCTTAAGCTTTTCTCTCAATGAGAAAGGCCCTGATGTAGCTCTCCAAAATTTATAAGCATCTTAGTTTTATTTGATTTTTCGGTCTAACATCTCTCTGCCAGATGGCTCTCATCATGATTTGATGAGCATATCTCTGAATATTACCAGGAAGCCAATATATCAAGGGAAAATATCAAGCGAAAGCCCCAGATACTGCCCCTCCCACACAAAACACCTGTCAACACTTGTGGATGATTTTGTACACCATTTCCATAGCTATTTTTCCATTATTCTTTTCAACAGGTGAATGCCTGGGTGGACAAACAGTACAATTTTGGGTGGCTGTTTTCAAGGTAGTCTTTTCAAATTATGACTAGACTCAATTATTCAAATTGAGCTAGGTATTGAAAGACCTACTAACTGGCTGATAAAGCACATTGGAATAACTGATTGATGTAGGTCCCAATTAGGGGGCCTCAACAGTTATCATTAACACATACTTTCTAGGGTCTTTATATGTGCCTTAGGGGTGTACTATTTATGTGGAAACAAGTTTTGTGCTTGACTCTTTCTTGAAAACACTTGTTTCACCAAAGAGAAATTCATTTTTTATATTTCTAAAATTTTTATTAGTTTTTTTTTTTTTTTAATTTTTTGGCTGTGTTGTGCAGCATGCAGAATCCTAGTTCCTTGACCAGGGGTTGAACCTGTGCCCCCTGCAGTGGAAGTTGAGAATCTCAACCACTGGACTGCCAGGGAAGTCCCAAGAACTTCAACTGTTTAAGGTAGTAGCAGACAATTTAGCCCTCAGATAACTTTAGATTTTTTACAAAATGAGGCTTCCATTGGTGTATTTTTGGGACCTTACTAGAGGGATAAGTCATTAATAGGTATGATTTAGGCTGCTATTTCTAAGATGAGAGTCATCCAGTTAGAAAAGGTATTAGAAAATTTATTTCTGATTTTAGCTAAAGTGATAACACCTTAGCTCCCAAAGTGGTTCTGGATAGCCTTAACCCTCTGGCCAGGGTAATGATAGAATTCATGATAGAATTTCCCTAGTTTTTCTTCTCAAAGGCTAAGGTGAAATCTTTGCAATTGTTAGTGTATACTACTATACCTCAATTCAGGAACCGGACCAAATGGAAGTGCTAATAAAAATGTAAGAAGAAAGCCACTGGGATTCTGGGATCTCTAAGGTAGATCTTGTTGTTTATGGGATTTTTTTTTTTTTGAAATGATCTGGAACTCAGGGGTTGGGGAAAGTTTTGCTGAAATCAATATTGCAAGCTGGTCTCACTTCCCTGCATGGAATCCTATTGAAAGTCAACTTAGTTGAATGCTATATGAAACAAATTAAATTAATATGGTCCTAGCCTTTTAAGTCATGTTAATCAGAGTATATGCTGGAGTGGCATACTCACAGAAAATTTTCCATAAGCCAAGAAGCTATAGAAATCAAGGTGTGAATCTCTGGATCTCTCATTATTTTGCATATCCTGTAAGTGACTGGATATCTTTTGCATGGTACAATCCTTTCCTGAATATATTTATAGCTCACAGTTTTAGAAGATGAATAACATGAGAGTCAAGTCTAAGCATGCTGAATATCCAGTATTATAAAGATAATATCTTCCTGCAAGATATATCCAAATTTTATATATTTTGAATATCCTTACATTTTACTTTAAATTTATTAGATAATCATTATTGGTAAAGCACAAATTATATAAACATTATCACTGTAATGACATAATGATTTTCCTGAAATGTAGGCAAGAATATTTTATAAAATAAATACATAGTAATTTATAAACCAAATTAAAAAATCTTCCTTCAGAAGAAAAGAGAAGTTATGTTTATTGCTCAACATAGGAGATTCAGAGTTCCTCTCCTGTAAGTTAACCTACTGTGTATGCAGTTCATCTGGGCTCATATTATGTTGCCTCCATGGCACTGGGGCCAAGAGGAACTAATGCTAATGCTCAGTGGGCTGTGAGCAATAAAATTTTATCTCTGGTCCTGAGTGTCTTGTCTTATATACAGCACCTGAGAAATTGTGGTAGGCAAAATTTTTAGAATGCAAGTAGTATGTAATCTCAGACCTCACACAATTTTTGGCATAGATGTAAAATATTTTAGTAAAATCATGGAAATTATATTAAAAGTAGGTGCAGACATCATTTAGAAGATTTCATTAAAAGGAAACATTTTAATGAAAATTATGATATAAATTTCATATTTTTTTCTTATTTTAAGCCAATTTTATTTATATTAAAAACAGAAAACAATGCATTTTCTTTTCTGAAAGACATTTGAACTCTTTTCCATTATTCACAGAATATAAAAAAAAGTTTACTTCATGATTTAAAAATGATATATAGGGAGACTTCCCTGGTGGTCCAGTGGGTAAGATTCCATGCTCCCAGTGCAGAGGGCCTGGGTTCAATCCCTGGTCAGGGAACTAGATCCCACTTGCATGCTGCAAATAAGAGACTTTGCATGCCACAACTACAGAGACTGCATGCCACAGAGAAGATCCTGTGTGCCACAACTAAGACCCAATGGAGCCTAAATAAATATTTTTTAAAAATGATATATAGGACATTATAATTGCTCAAAATAAAAAGAAGAAATAAAGACTTCAGAATGATTAGGTTGTCCATTCTTGAATGTTTTAGTCAGAATATAACTACATTTTCATTTGAACGATTTCTATATTTTATGAAATATAATCTTTCCAAGTATATGAGTCTTGTAACACATTTTGCATTACTTTATTTAATATGATTTCACATAACACAACTTTGACATCTAGATATAAAATTAATAAACGTCTAAGTTATACATATTGTGACATTAAATCCTTTTTTTATTTACAAAATAAATGCCAAAATTAGATTTTTATGGTTAAAAAATACATATTTTTTCCAATGTTGTATTCTTAGAAGTATTTCACTGAAAGCCACCAAAGCAATTGTCTCATAAAGCATGAAAGGAGGTACCTGCAAAGACTTAAAACATTCTTTTCAATTCCCAAAGGCAATATTTTAAGCAAGTAGTCAATAATGTTATAATGTTATAAAGCTGATGCAAATATATCTCCAAATAAATTATTTAGTCTGTACAAGCTCAAGAGCTGAACAAACAATTTTTTTCCCCAAATACTTGCATATTGGAGTAAAATAGCTAATATACTCTTTGCTAAATCTACTTTGTCTCTTTTTTTTTTTTTTTTTTTTTTTTTTTTTGTGGTACACGGGCCTCTCACTGTTGTGGCCTCTTCCGTTGCGGAGCACAGGCTCCGGACGCGCAGGCTTAGCGGCCATGGCTCACGGGCCCAGCCGCTCCACTGCATGTGGGATCATTCCAGACTGGGGCACGAACCCATGTCCCCTACATCGTCAGGCGGACTCTCAACCACTGCGCCACCAGGGAAGCCCTCTACTTTGTCTTTAATCGTTAGTCAAAATTCATTTTTTTAATTGAATTGACAACACTTAATTGGAGTTCACAACTGATTACTGCCTGACAACTCATAATAAATCACACCAAAATATCAGTTTGAGCATTTTATCAGAAATTACTAGTCAGGTTATCTGTGACTCATTAACAGGTGTGGACACAGAAAGCAACCTTATTTTGGAAGATTCTAATACACGTATTTTATTATGTACAGTGTTTTTACAATATAGACAAGGCAATAATACTGATATTTTAATGTCAAAATGAGCATTGGAAAACATTTTGATTAAATTTTTATTAGAGATTGTTGAAGAAAAAAGTAGCTAACTATGTAAGTAATTAGTAATAGTTTTCTGTAATATTTTTAAACATATTTTGCAATTAATTCTTTTATTCACTGGTTATTTTATTCGATATGAGTATATTTTGTGCGGATCAAGTTAATCAAGGGAAGATTAAATATCTTAAACAAGTCCACGTTCTAATAACTGTTGAGGTGGTAGACCTAGGATTTCAGACTAATTAATGATACTTAAGAAAAGTATGTTACATACCTTTCACAGACTGAGATACAAAGGGAGAAGTCACTACACTAAAAATGCAGAAATCAAATCATCATAACTCCAGTAGAAAGCTATGTTTAATAGTGATATATTTTTTCTTATTACATTGAAGAAGTATCATTTAGATTTCTTTCAAAAGATTTCTTTTTAAAGTTAAAATCAAATGTTTTAGAGGACAAAAGAAAAAAGTCACATATTTTAGAGTCACAAAAGAAAGGAGTATATAATTTATGGAATTTTTCACTAAGTTGCCAATGGATTTTATTTTATTTTTTTTTTATTTTTTAATTTTATTTTGCGATATGCAGGCCTCTCACTGTTGTGGCCTCTCTCGTTGAGGAGCACAGGCTCCAGACATGCAGGCTCAGAGGCCATGGCTCACCAGCCCATCCGCTCTGCGGCATGTGGGATCTTCCTGGACTGGGGCACGAACCCGTGTCCCCTGCATCAGCAGGCGGACTCTCAACCACTGTGCCACCAGGGAAGCCCATCAATGGATTTTAAATTGTTTCTTTACACAAACTCAAGTTTAGCATCTCATAATCTTTAGATGGAAAAGAAGAATTTTAAATATAAAGTATTGCAGGCATGAATAGCCTATGTGTAAAGACTGACATCACACATACACTGTTAAAACAGGGACATTCACTTTGTCACTTAAGATCACTTTAAGTGAGAATTAAAAATAATTTATTTTCAACTATAATTGGTATTTTGAATCCAGAGTAACTGCATTCAAGAATATAGTTTCCAAAGTTATTGCTTTAACTAATACCCTAATTTATTGAAATTGGTCTTAAAAGAAATTTAGTTCTTCCATTTTTAAGAAGAAGATTTTACTAGATTTTCTGCATAGCTATGGAAAATTTTTTTGTTACTGAAAACTGTAGTAATATGACATGAGTTATGCTATATAGTTACTGCTTCACAGTCTTGAGTAATTTAATAGATTTCACAAAGAAAGATTTGCGCTATTTGAATAGAATAGACTAATTTTCTTGAAGAGTTGAAATAACAAGTAAATATCAGACATTTCTTCAGAAATTCCAAAAGAAGTGTGTACACCTATGTGTGCAAATAAAGATATCATTGTTTTATATTCTAAACATTTAATTTATCAATCAAAAATAGTACTTGCATTATTCTATATATTAACATAGTCTTCTAAAAATTGGCTTTGAAAGGACTGATGTTAACAAAAAAAAACTAGACATTCTGCACTTAAAAATATATAAAATTTTTGAAGGGTATTTTATTTTATGTATCATATCATTCATCCATTTAATTCAACATCCCATAACCTGAATAATCATGTCCATTATCTGTTCCTCTCCCTTGCTCTCAATCCAGGCAACAATTAGTTACACTTCTTTGTCTGACCTTTTATTTTGAGATAATTTTCAATTTACAAAGTAGTTTTCAAATTAACCTTTGTTTGGATTTCACCAATAATGTTCAGTTTATGGTCCAGTATTCAATCCAGAATTTGTGTATTTCTCGTGTTTCTATAATACACACACTAATGCTCACTTTAATCCTTGCCCTACCTGCCCCTGGAACGTTCATGCCCTAATCCCTACTACCTGTGAATATGTTACTTTACAAGTCTAAAGGAATGATTGAATGTAGGGTACTTGGGATGGAGAAATTATTATTGATTTTCCAAGTGGGCACATTCTTATCACATAAAACCCTTAATAGCAGAGAACCATTCATTGCTGTGGTCAGAAAGATGTGTGAAGATAGAAAGAAGGTTAGAGAGATGTGTTGTTCCCTTTGGTGATGGAGAAAATGGGCCAAAGCTAGAAGCTAGAAAGGTCAAGGACCTCCAGAAATGAACTCAGTGCTACCAATATCTTATTTTAGCCCAGTGAGAACCATGTTGAAATTTTGATCTGTGGAACTGTAAGATAATTAATGTGTACTGTTTTAAGCTACTAAATTTGTGGTAATTTGTTACAGCAGCGATAGAAATCTAATTACGGTGTTTGCTAATGTTACAGCCCTTTGATGTTTTGTTATATTTTATGACCTTGACATTTTTTAAAGGGGGAAGTTCAGTTATTTATAGAATGTTTCTCAATTTTGATTTGTCTAATTTTTTTTTCTGATGATGGGGTTGGGAAGGTTACAACAAAAGTAATATGCTACTCTCTGTGAATGAATCAGGGATTACAAGGTGTCCACAGGTATTATTTGTAATATTAACCTTAAGCACTTGGTTAAGATGGTGTATGGTGTCTGCTAGGATTCGACACTGTAAATTTAGTTGTTTTCCCTTTATTATATAGTTTATAATTCTCTCTTTGAAACTAGACATATATCATATATTCAATTTTAGCTTGGTAATTTCTGCATTCATTGGTAGAGCTAGCCTGTGGTAATTATTCTGTGGTGTTCTACTGGTGATTTTCTAGCCATTATTCCTTCAACATTTTTAATGGGAACTGTTCTCTAAGGAAGTTATCCTTTTCCTTATTTTCTTTCTCCCTCCCTCTCTTTAGTTGTTTTTCTTTTTCCTTCTTCCTTCCTTCCTTCCTTGCTTCCTTCTTTCTCTTTTTTCTCTCAGTATGGACTTGTGGATGGTTATTTTATACTTTGAGTTATAATCCAATGTTATCATAATTTATTTTCTTCCTCAGGGTGTTATTTCAATGTTGGCTGTGGGTAGTTCTTTCAGGTGAGCTCCCTATGCTCTTTTGACATTCCTCTTTCTTTTTATCCTCTTGTTCTAGCACTGGAATCAGTAAATTCACAAAGAACTCTGATTCCTTCTCCTGATGAATAATAAATATCTGGGCAGTAGATTTGCTAGTTACTACTAGAGTTTAAATGCTGGATTTTGAACTCGGAAGGGAAAAATATTCTTCAGTGATTTTAGCTGTTATTGATCCCAGAATGAGTTTTGGGTTAAGTGAGAAATTTACATAGTAGTTTATTAATAGAATCAAGTTGAATTTTGTTCAGTCTTTAGTTATTTATTTGTATATTTCCATCAGTCTGAAATTTAAATCAGAAATCACAATGTTTATTGTGCTTATTACTATTATTGTGTAAAATGAGGACAAAGTTCTAAATGGATATGCAAGAAAATAATCTTTATTGTAGATCAATATTAATGGTTATATTTTGAAGCAAGATCAAATTAAGTATGAAAAATCCTAATGTAAAGGAAGGGTCAGATAAAATTAAATTAAACACAGAAAATTATATCAAATAAATGTGATATATTCGTTTTCTTGAGGAACTTAAACTTTGAGCAATCTACTTTCACTGTCAGTCTTAGGGATTTAAATTACCCCAAAAGCACACGACTCTTTCCCTGATCCTGCCCAGTATTCATACGTACTTTTTTCCTCCTAATAAACACTTTACTAACTTCACTACTTTCCATCTCTTTGTCGAAATTTCCTTTCTCCAAAGCAGATGAGCTAAGGCCTCATCACTAGCCACTGGCCCTTGTGGTCTAGTTACTAGGATTTGGGACTCTCAATGCCGTAGTGTGGCTTCAATCTCTGGTTGGGGAACTGAGATCCTGATTCAGGCTGCTGCAGGCTGAGGCAACCCGAGGTCAGACTATAGTTCTTCTTTCTGTCTTAATCTGTGTTATTCTATCAATTGCCACGACCTATGCTCTGCACAAGGCACCTATATATTTCTCATTTAACTGTAACACATGAATGATGTTCAAATTACATATTTTTTCAGCTGAGGAATCTGAGTCTCTTAGAAATTAAATCTAATTTCCAAAACTTCGGATAGAGCAGAATTTCAGATTTGCAATCAAGCCCCATATAACTTTAAATATTTCATTAAAAGTCCCATAGAAAAGTTAGTATTATTATGTTTATATCTTAGGTTTTCTCTAAATACATTTGTTTCCCCCATTTGAAGCTCATCAAACACTTTGTTAATAACATACAAAACTTTATTGAATATTAATTTTGCAAAGAAAATGTATGTAGTAGATATGAATTAGTTCCTTAAAGTCTGGTTTCCAGGATCTGCTATCTAAAAGGTATGTGACCTTGGGAAAGTCACAGTCTCTCTGCCCTAAGCTACCTCATTCTGTGAGTCCATTAAATAGAATCTATAGTTTTTTGAAGAATGAATTAGTTAATGTCAGTAAAGTGTTAATATAGGTTATAATAAATTAATTAATATGGGTAAAGAATTATTACTATATTTGAATTATTTCGATACTTATAAGAAAATATAAATATACTTATATATATAACATATATAGTTTATGAGTATTTTATATATGCTCATAAATATGTACTTATAATGTTTATATATTTTTCTAAGTATATAAGTAACTATATTTATAAATAAATATAAAGATAAATATAAAACACCTTATACATACATTTATAATTCTATAATATTTATGTTTTTCATATTTATAAAATGAAGTTTAATACTTTATAATAAATTAGGTAATATATGTAAAGTACTAATCATTATTACATTTTAGCTATTTTCCTACTTCATTACTAGGAAAAATTCTGTGTGATCCACAAACTTAGAAGTTTCACTGTAGTATGATCTCTACACTACTGAAAAAGTGTTAATAACAGAACTTTCAGAAAATGGGATAAAGAGAAAATAATGCTGTGTACTGGATTTAGATGTTATTACAATTTATAAGTTTCCTTTTTCCATCTTTATACCCTAAATCACTTTCATTGGACTATAGTTTTATTAATTTCAGTGACTGTACTTTTGCTTTGCAGAACATTTTGCTTGCAGAATATTGCTTTTCAGAAAATTTGAATAAATTAAAACATCCATAGATTATACTTTCTTGACATGCTTTGTATCACCTCAAAACACAATTGAATTATCAGCTGTCAGGACACTATCCCAATCTTGGAGAAGTACTGGTGGTAAAGCTGTGGTATAAACCCCTAACTGCTGGCTCTCAAACCACCATCTTTCCTCTGTGCTGGTTCTCTTCACAAAGTAAAATTTTACTTCAATAGATGAATAGAATCTCATCTGATGAAACTATAAATGGCATAGGAAAAGAGAACTGCATAATATAAGAAGTTGCTTATTTGGCCACAAAGTATATAAACTGTCATATTTTCATGAAATAATGTAATTGAGTCAGATTTGTTTCTCTAACAGATTTGTTTCTTTGTTTCACAGAGTCATAAATTGTGCATGTGTATGAGATAATGAAAAGTCAGATGAAAAAATTACCTAGAATGTATTAAAACATTTTAAAATTATATATGTTTTGATCTGTGAAATTAATCTTGATTATAATTTAGGTCAAACATTTTATTTTACAGATAAAGTAAATAAAACTGTAACATGTAATAAGTTGTCCAAGTTCACATGACTAATTTTGTCAAAGTCTGGGTGAGAACTCACTTCCCCTGACTTTAAAGAGCAGTTCTTTTTATGTATTCCTAGTATATGTCCTATAAATTCTTACAATAACTTAGAGATACATGTTACATAAATAAATATATATGCAAAAAATCCAAAAACTTATAAAACATGACAACTATGTTATTGATTTGACCTAAAAAATTATTGTGCCAGTTCTAATAACTGATAATCAATTAGTACATAACAACTTCTCTCATCTTCCCAATAAATGCTTTTATTGAATAAGTGATAGTTATTTAATAAGCAGAAGTTCATGGAAGAGTAAGATAATTTTTTTCTTAGCTGTAAGGTAAAACTCCTGTAATAATTGCATGCATATTCTTGATAAATCTATTAACTCTAACTTGATCTTAGTCATGAGGATTTAATGAGCTATAATCGCTGGAGTTTCATTAAATGCAGAAACTGAATTAAGAGATACTTTCTACAATTTGCTAGCTGTGTGACCTTAGGAAATTTACTTAAATTCTTTGTGCCCAGCCATTCATCTATAACATGGGAATGATAATAGTACTAGAGAGGTTTATTTTAAGGATTAAAAAGTTAGTTCATGTAAGGCACTCACAAAACACTGCCTATTTTTGTCCTTTTTCTCCTTTGAGATTTGATGTAGCATTTGCCTTTGTAAGACATTTTATAGAACTTCATTAAATGCACTTTAATGCAGTTAAATGCATAAAAACTGTTGGAAGTTTGAATTTTGCTCTAATACTTCCTCTTCTTGCTGAAACGCTGCTGTTTCCTAGAATTGTGACTGTCTGGCAATGAGAAAAAAACAGTGTGTTCTCCAGTGTATTCTGACACTCATGCAATCAGTTGTTGAAGGAAGCGGTCTACGAGTCACGGTGAGGTGCTTAAGTCAGCTCTGCCTCCAGCAATATCTATCCTACAGTATTTCTGCAAGTGATGCAGGCTTCTTTACGGGAAAGCAGTTTTGTGATGCTGGATGGCAATGTTAAACTTTTCGTAATGTTAATTCACTATGTGTCCTGGGAAGGTGGTATGTTTTCATAAGCAATTAACACACGTCTTATTATAGTAGAAAAAACTATACAATTTATATATGTTTTACAATTATATTTCTCTACTTTTCCTTCTTGTCAAATGTCGTTTTGTTTACCAGTCAACTTGGATTTTATGGCTCAACTAGAAAGTAATAAATGGCAGTATGCTTTGATGTCACTAGAAATATTTTCTCCTAAAGTTACTCCAAGTTACTCTTAAAATGACTTCCCAAAAAATAGTTGCTTATATTTCCAAGGCCCTAATCACTCATAAGTTTGGTCTAAGCTGCCAAATTTCTCTGTAAGTAACTGAATTCAATTCAATTCTTATAAGACCTGTTCATTGCTCAGGTGAGATAAATTCAAAACCTGGAAGAATTTATGCCAGAGGTAAGCAGTGAAGAATTTTATGTGCCCTCTGTGCAAGAAGGTTAAAATATAGAAAAACAGCATATTTTCGAAATATATATGGAACTTATTATTAAAAATAAATGCCATATTAATTAAGCAGAATAAGTGAAAAAATAAATAATATGCTCATTTTTAAAGAATAGTAGAAAAATTTCCTTAAAGAGATAGAAATTGAAATAGGGTGGGTAAGCATATATCAAGAAACTTTCAAATATATGTCAGTTTAGCTTTGTTTTTAATATATTTCATGTGATAATCTTGATTTATTCTCACTGCCAAGGTATATCAACATTGCAAAAAATAATCAATTATTTCTACTGGACTTAGGCCCGATTGTGCTTTTTTCTTTTAAATCTAATATTGAATAAAAAATAGAGAAACTCAGAGGAGAACTAACGTGAATGTTCTTCAGGGGAATTATTAATGATAACCTTAATCCATAAGTACAAACACTACTCAGCTTACAAATTTCATTTTTAAAAAATTTACTGCTATTGTGTGAGTTTTTAAACAACATTGTACTTTAATTGACTGGATATACCCTAGTTTTGTCATGTTACCAAACAAAGACTTCTAGGAT
This sequence comes from Neophocaena asiaeorientalis asiaeorientalis, assembly GCF_003031525.2. Classification (NCBI taxonomy): domain Eukaryota; kingdom Metazoa; phylum Chordata; class Mammalia; order Artiodactyla; family Phocoenidae; genus Neophocaena; species Neophocaena asiaeorientalis. The sequence goes on along the minus strand of NW_020174043.1, from coordinate 1,285,426 downwards.
GTGTTTTATGTCATAAATATGATAATGTTTTTTTTTCATATTGAAAATACCAAGATATTTCCTGATTAGAACAATAATTTATACAATACAACCTAAAACCCAAAATTAAGTTATTACCAAAATCTGTGTATTCCATAGGTATTGTTTAATCAATGAATGTTTTTACTATAGTTAGAAACAATATTAATAAATAGATAGAAAGATAGACATTTGAGATACAGTGGAATTTCTCCTAAATCTTCTAGGTTAAGAACACTGTGAAAATTAAACCTCTATTATATTTACAAGTTAACTTTCCAAACTTTCTTAGCAGTCTCCCTTTGCTATTATCCTTCCCCTGAGTGTGTTAATTCATCATTCTTTTCCTGTCAGCTGTCTGAACATTTAGTTGAAGGTTTCCAAAATGCCTGAAGGGTGCAGTGTCAGCTGCAGATACCTGAGTCAATGTGGTAATATCAGTTGATTTCATTCTGGGCAATATACATACACACACACTTGCACACAGTACACCTTGTAGAGGCACTTGGCACATTTCAAAATATAATCTTTGTTATTGTGTTAAGTGCCTTGCAGCAACGCAGAGATTTTATAATAATTTTTTGCTCCTCAATTAATTTTTTTTTATTCTAAAAGTTTTGGGAAGAGATATTCTGTAAGAGTTGCACTTAAAAAAAGCTTAATTCTCATAGTACTTGAATAAATCACTAAGCAATCTAGCCTCTGCATTGTTCCACTTTTAAATGCACTTCAGCCTATGAAGAAGCTGAACGTACTTATTTGGAAAACATACTTATTGGATTGGTAGGGTTATACATACTATATATACACGCTATTAATTTAAAGTTTATGTTAAAAAGCTAACTCCAATTTCTTTATGGTATAGAAAGAAAGAAAGATGGTAGTTAGAACCAGGCACAGATATTGAACCTAAAGTAATTCAAGGTCCACAGGCAAGTTTAATTCTGTTAGTATCTCTACCCTGTCAGATTAACTATTTTGTCTCTTCCCTCAGATTTCCTTTGATAATTCCATAATCTATTAAATAAACAGTCAGTAAAATTGGATAAATTGCCATGACATTCTACATATTGCCATGACAAGTGAGGCTTCCTCTAGGACCCAAGAATCAAAGGTCCTTTTTGTTCTATTTAATGTCAATTTTCATGGCAAGAAGTATTAGAAATTACATTAGCATTTCTTATAGTTCAGTCATCCAGCTATATAAGTAATTCTTTTTTGAAACTATTATTTGGACAAATATTTGAGTAACATTTGGGCAAATATTTGGATAGTAAGTTTCATAGTTGTATTTACTACTGAGTGAAGTATTACTTCTTTTTATAGATTCAGGATCATATATTCACTAACTGAAGTATACAAAGCTTGGGAATCAAACCCACGTTTATCTTGTTTAAATATGACATATAATACATTTAGTTATAAATTTGGAGACCTGAATTTCCTATCTCATATATTTCAAAGCATATTCATGTCAGTATCTCAGACAATATGTAGAATGTACCTCTCTGGTAGATCCATTATTAGCAGAATTTATTGGATCAGAGTATATTGAAGGATGAAGAAGTCACCTTTAAACTACCAGCAAAAGGAATGCTCAGAAAGTGAGTTTAGGTTTCCATATATAACAAGCATCTAGGTAGCAAACACACACAGCAGGATCTGAAGAAGAATGTACCATGGAACACAGAGCAAAGTAGACTGGAAACATTCTGAACACAGGAAACCAAAACCAAAAAAGAAAATCAAGAGTAAGAATACAGAAAAGTAGATCCAGTGCTTATATAGAACTCAAGGTCAGGGGAAATAACTAAAAGACCATGATTCAGGCTTTCATTCCAGCACATGTGAGACTGGAGAAGAAAATATATAGAAGAGTATACTTGAGTATCTTACTTTTTTTTTTTTTCCATTCTTACTGGCTAGTATTTTCTCCTTTACTAATTCTGGCTTACATGTTTATTCTTACAAGTTATGTCTATCTTTTCCTTTGAAAAGTTCCAATCTACAATGTCATAGTAAAGAATACCTTTTCTGTAATCCCCAATGCAAAATGGTTTACCAGAAGAATCTAACTTGTTTAAAAATTATTCCCATGAACAATATTTTATCAGCCATTAGTTGTAATGTGCTTGTATATATGTATATACGTTTTATATGAACCTGTATTCACATAAATTCATAGATGTATAGCTTCACAAACATGTTTTACAATTGTGAGCCATTATATATATTCAGATGTTATTGCATTTTTCTTTGATAATAATTTTTTTTTCATAAAGCTGAGACAATAGCCTTTAATGTCATAAAAACAGTATTTTAATTCATTCTTAAATTATATTCAATATTATATTTGAGAATTCTTTTATAAAATTATTTTAATTTAAGCAAGGTTTATAACTCACTTTTTTTTAAGTATATTGCTATTTTTTCTTCTTTGCATATATACTTGTACTTTTTTTTTCTCAAGGTCATATAGCCCTGTATCAGATAGCAACAGAACTTCAGCAATAACAGCAGAAGACATCTTAGATTAATGTAAGTGAATATTTTTTGCAATTTTTATAGTTTCTCTCTTTCGCACACATTTTGACAGGGAACAATGTTGGGTTCAATGTGGGGTGCCCTAGAGTTATTTTAACAAATTCAGTTTGCTTTGCTTTTCATGTAAAAACAGCTTTTCCTCTTAGTTTTTGAGGTAGAAACTATTTCTTACATAAAATATTTTTAAAAATTTACTCTTTATATAATTTTTCATTATAGAATCACAGAATTTTAAATCTAGAGACCACAGAGATAATCTATTCCAATGTTTCTCTTGGCTTATAAAGTAAAAAAATCTACCACTCATTTCTATTCTTGTTTTACTTCATGAATATAGTGATTCTTGCCTGCTTTCCCCACTCCTTCTTTAGGTCAACAGTGGAGGATTTAACTGGTTTACTTGTTTGTAGTACATTATGAATTACAAAACATTGCAGTGGTTCAATTCCTTATTTTACAGATAAAGAAACAAAAGTACACAGCAGTTTGTCTAATTGCCCAAGAGCATACAAAACTTGTAGTAGCAGAGATAGACCTAGAATGCCTTAAGGGCTCATTAGTGCAGGAGAGTTTCCTCCATTGACCTCTATTCTTTTTCTCCTATTATATTTTCCCCATTACCTTCATAATTTCTTGATTGAAATTATGAAGGTAATGGGGAAAATATAATAGGGGAAAAATATAATGGCTCATCTCTGTCCATTTTTCCTCAGTGCTTGCTATACGATTTTTATTTTATCTTCATTTGCTTTCATTAATTTTTACAGTAATTTTTCTATATTTATGTACCTGATGCCAGAGTCCATATAAAAGCTAAATCAGTTATGTTATGCTCTGGCTTGAAATGATCCAATAATGCCCCAATTCCAACTGTAATCCCTAATATCCTGGGAGATTTGGACACTATGTACCAAGCAGTTGTGTGCAATGGGAAAGAGTCAAAACTCGAGTTTCATACGGACTCCCTGGGTCAAAATCTTGTGTCTTTATTTACCATATAACATTGTGTGTTATTATACTGCTTTGTTGCACAATCACCTCTGCTGTAAAATGTGCATAATAATTGTACCTGCCTCTTAGTCCAAAGGATTAAATGAGTTAATATGCACTAAGAGGTTAGAACAGTGTCTGGTACATAATAAATACTCAGTAAGTGTAAGCTGTTTTTATAATACCCTCTTGCCTATAACTAACCAGCCATACTCACTTTCTTTCTGTTTGAACATTCCTTGTTAGGCTTTTAATTAACTCTTTATAATCTCACTCTTCATGTAACTTTCTTACTTCCTATGCTTCTCATCTTCTTGACATGATTTTCAGTTTATATGTTAAATATTAATAGAGGTCTTACCTGACTCCAAGTATCACATCCTTTTATTTTCTGTTACAGCAACTGCTTCACTTTTGTCATGTAAAATTTTGGACCTGATGTTTCTTATTTATTTTTGAGCTCCTTTATATTGTGCATTCTTAACAATGATAAAACTGTCTATAGTAATTCCTACTCATCAGAGTAGCTTAAGTGTAGCTACTCAACAGAGTTTGAAAGGCATATAGTAATAGACCCTCAAAACTACTGTGAAATTAGTTTAGTATTTTTAAAAATACTTTTTTTTCCTTTTCTTCTAAATAATTTGCCTTAACAGTCCTCAATTTATTAGATATCACTGTGTATCTCTGAAAAATATAAGTAGAAAGTTGAGTAATTTTTAGACAGCTTAAGAATCAAGGAGACCGATAACATAATTCTATTCCAGAAAAATAAATTTTTCCTCTTGTTATTTAGTCTAACTCCATCAACAGTTCTTTCTTTATATCAGTGTCGGGTGCCTAATTAAGATTGGCTTGCATAGAAATAAAGTAAAATGAAATTAAACTTCCTTTGAACCCAGTTGTATGTGTCTTTCACAGTATATGTACAGAGAGACAAATAATATTTGTTCCTGGATCATGGGACCCTGGCAGTAGTGAGCTTCATAGGCTCCTAGTAGGGGAGGTGTGGATAGTGACCTGTGCTTGTACACAGGCTTCTTGGTATCTGCAGCAGCAGCCTTAGCATTTCATTCCCATCTCTGTTGTCCGCACTGATAGCCACAGCTCACACCCATCTCTGAAGCTCATTCAGGCGGTGCTCTGAATCCCCTCTCTTCTCACACCCTGAAACAATTGGTTTGGTTGTTCTCTTCTTTCTTTTTCTTAATTTTTATATTTTTAAAAATATTTATGTTTTATTTTAATAAGTTTATTTTTTTCTTTCTTTCTTTTTTTTTCTCTCTTTTATTCTGAGCCACATGGTTGATAGGGCCTTGGTGCTCTGGCAAATTTCAGGCCTGAGCCTCTTAGGTGGGAGAGCAGAGTTCAGGACTTTTGATGACCAAAGAGCTCCTGGCTCAAGTAATATCAGATGGCAAAATCTCTCTCAGAGATATCCATCTCAACATTAAGACACAGCTCCACTCAATGACCAGCAAGCTAAAGTGCTGTACACCCCATAGCAAACAACTAGCAAGACAGGAACACAACCCACCCAGCAACAGAGAGGCTTCCCAAAATCATACTAAGTTCACACATGTCCCAAAACACACCACAGGATGCAGTCCTGCCCACCAGAAAGACAAGAGCCATCCTCATCCAGCAGAACACAAGCACCAGTCCCCTCCACCAGGAAGCATATACAACCCACTGAACCAACTTTACCCACTGGGGGCAGACACAAAAAACAATGGGAAATAGGAACCTGCAGTCTGAGAAAAGGAGACCCCAAACACAGTAAGATAAGAAAAATGAGAAACAGAGAAATACACAGCAGATGAAGGAGCAAGGTAAAAACCAACCAGACCAAAAGTATGAAGAGGAAATAGGCAGTCCAACTGAGAAAGAATTCAGAGTAATTAAAGTAAAGATGATCTAAAATCTTGGAAATAGAATGGAGAAAATACAAGAAACATTTAACAAAGAATTAGAAGAACTAAAGAGCAAACAAACAATGATGAACAGCACAATACATGAAACTAAAAATTCTCTAGAAGGAAACAATAGCAGAATAACTGAGGCAGAAGAATGGATAAGTGACCTGAAAGATAAAATAGTGGAAATAACTACTGCAGAGCAGAATAAAGAAAAAAGAATGAAAAGAATTGAGGATAGTATCAGAGACATCTGGGGCTACTTTAAATGCACCAACACCCGAATTATGAGGATCCAAGAAGAAGACAAAAAGAATGGGACTGAGAAAGTATTTGAAAAGATTATAGTAGAAAACTTCACAAATATGGGAAAGGAAATACTTAATCAAGTCCAGGAAGTGCAGAGAATCCATACAACAAAAATCTAAGGAGAAAAACGCCAAGACACATATTAATCAAACTATCAAAAATTAAATACAAAGAAAACATATTAAAAGCAGCAAGGGAAAAGCAAAAACAACATACAAGGGAGTCCCCATAAGGTTAAGAGTTGTTTACTCAGCAGAAAATCTGGAAGCCAAAAGGGACTGGAAGGACATATTTAAAGTGATGAAAGGGAAAAACTGAAGACCAACATTATGCTACCCAGCAAGGATCTCATTCAGATTCAATGGAGAAATTAAAACCTTTACAGACAAGCAAAAGCTAAGAGAACTCAGCACCACCAAACCAGCTTTACAACAAAGGCTAAAGGAAATTCTCTAGGCAGGAAACACAAGAGAAGGAAAAGACCTAAAATAACAAACCCAAAACAATTAAGATGATGGGAATAGGAACATACATATCAATAATTACCTTAAATGTAAGTGGATTAAATGCTCCAACCAAAAGACACAAACTGGATGAATGGATACTAAAACAAGACTGGTATATATGCTGTCTACAAGAGACCCACTTCAGATCTAGGGACACATACAGGCTGAAAGTGAGGGGATGGAAAAAGATATTCCATGAAAATGGAAATCAAAAGAAAGCTGGAGTACCAATTCTCATATCAGACAAATTAGACATTAAAGTAAAGACTATTATAAGAGACAAAAAAGGACACTACATAATGATCAAGGGATCAATCCAAGAAGAAGATATAACAATTGTAAATACTTATGCACCCAACATAGGAGCACCTCAATACATAAAGCAAATGCTAATAGCCATAAAAGGGAAAATCAACAGTACACAATAATAGTAGGGAACTTTAACACCTCACTTTCACCAATGGACAGATCATCCAAAATGAAAATAAATAAGGAAACACAAGCTTTAAATGACGCATTAAACAAGACAGACTTAATTGATATGTATCGGACATTCCAACCAAAAAGGACAGAATACACTTCTCAAGTGCTCATGGAACATTATTCAGGATAGATCATATCTTGGGTCACAAATCCAGCCTTGGTAAATTTAAGAAAATTGAAATTGTATCAGGTATCTTTTCTGACAAAAATACTATGAGACTAGATATCAATTACAGGAAAAAAACTGTAAAAAATACAAACACATGGTGGGTAAACAATATGCTATGAAATAACCAAGAGATCACTGAAGAAATCAAAGAGGAAATCAAAAAATACCTAGAAACAAATAACAATGAAAACAGGATGACCCCACACCTATGAGATGCAGCAAAAGCAGTTCAAAGAGGGAGGTTATAGCAATAAAATCCTACCTCAAGAAACAAGAAATATCTGAAATAAACAACCTAACCTTATGCTTAAAGCAATTAGAGAAAGAAGAACAAGAAAACTCCAAAGTTAGCAGAAGGAAAGAAATCATACAAATTAGATCAGAAATAAATGAAAAAGCAATAAAGGAAATGATAGCAAATATCAAGAAAACTAAAAGCTGCTTCTCTGAGAAGATAAACAAAATTGATAAACTATTAGTCAGGCTCATAGAGAAAAAAAGGGATAAAACTCAAGTCAATAGAATTAGAAAGGAAAAAGAAGTAACAACTTACACTGCAGAAATACAACGGGTAACGAGAGGTTACTACAAGCAACAATACACCAAGAAAATGGACAAACTGAAATAAATGGACAAATTGTTAGAAAAGCAGAATCTTCTGAGACTGAACCAGGAAGACATAGAAAATATAAACAGACCAATCACAAGCACTGAAATTGAGACTGTGATTAAAAATCATCCAACAAACAAAAGCCCAGGAACAGACAGCTTCACAGGTGAATTCTATCAAATATTTAGAGAAGACCTAGCACCTATACTACACAAACTCTTCCAATATATAGCAGAGGGAGGAACACTCCCAAACTCACTCTATGAGGCCAGCATCACCCTGATACCAAAAGCAGACAAAGATGTCACAAAGAAAGAAACCTACAGGCCAATATCACGGATGAACATAGATTCAAAAATCCTCAATTAAACACTAGCAAACAGTGTCCAACAGCACATTAAAAGGATCATACACCATGATCAAGTGGGGTTTATCCCAGAAATTCAAGGATTGTTCAATATACACAAATCAATCAATGTGATAAACCATATTAGCAAATTAAAGGAGAAAAACCATATGATCATCTCAATAGATGCAGAAAAAGCTTTCAACAAAATTCAACACCCATTTATCATAAAAACCCTCCAGAATGTAGGCATAGAGGGAACATACCTCAACATAATAAAGGCCATATATGACAAACCCAGAGGCAACATTGTTCTCAAAGGTGAAAAACCTAAACCATTTCCATTAAGACCAGGAACATGACAAGGTTGCCCACTCTCACCACTATTATTCAACACAGTTTTGGATGTTTTAGCCACAGCAATCAGAGAAGAAAAAGAAATAGAAGGAAACCAAACTGGAAAAGAAGAAGTAAAACTGTCACTCTTTGCAGATGACAAGATAGTATTCATAGAGAATCCAAAGAGGTTACTAGAAAACTACTAGAGCTAATCAATGAATTTGGTAAAGTAGCAGGATACAATTAATGCACAGAATTCTATTTCATTCCTATACACTAATGATGAAAAATCTGAAAGAGAAATTAAGAAAAACTCCCATTTACCATTGCAACAAGAATAAAATACCTAGGAATAAACCTACCTAAGGAGACAAAACACCTGTATGCAGAAAACTATAAGACACTGATGAAAGAAATTAATTAGATGCAAACAGATGGAGAAATATACCATGTTCTTGGATTGGAAGAACCAACATAGTGAAAATGACTATATACACAAAGAAATCTACAGATTCAGTGCAATCCTTGTCAATCTACCAATGTTTTTTTTCACAGAACTAGAACAAAAAGTTTCACAATTTGTATGGAAACACAAAAGACCCCAAATAGTCAAAAAAATCTTGAGAAGAAAAATGGGGCTGGAGGAATCAGGCTCCCTGACTTCAGACTGTACTACAAAACTACAGTAATCAAGACAGTGTGGTACTGGTACAAAAGTAGAAATATAGATCAATGGAACAGGATAGAAAGACCAGAGATTAGCCCATGCACATATTGTCACTTTACCTTTGATAAAGGAGGCAAGAATATACCATGGAAAAAGACAGTCTCTTCAGGAAGTGTTGCTGTGAAAACTGGACAGCTACATGTTAAATAATGAAATTAGAACACTCCCTAACACCATACACCAAAATAAACTCAAAATGGAGTAAAGACCTAAATGTAAGCCCAGACACTATAAAATTCTTAGAGAAAAACATAGGCAGAAAACTCTATGATATAAATTACAGCAAGATTGTTTTTGACCCACCTCCTAGAAAAATGGAAACAAAAATAAACAAAGGGACCTAATGAAACATAAAAGCCTTCGCACAGCAAAAGAAACAATAAACTAGATGAAAAGACAACCCTCAGAATGGGAGAAAATATTTGCAAACTAAGCAACTGACAAAGAATTAATGTTCAAAATATACAAGCAGCTCATGCCACTCAATATCAAAAAACAAACAACCAATCCAAAAATGGGCAGAAAACCGAAATAGACATTTCTCCAAAGGAGATATACAGATTGCCAATTAACACATGAAATGATGCTCAATGTCACTAACCATTAGAGGAATGCAAATCAAACCTACAATGAGGTATCACCTCACACTGGTCAGAATGGCCATCATCAAAAAATCTACAAACAGTAAATGCTGGAGAGGGTGTGGAGAAAAGGGAACCCTCTTGCAATGTTGGTAGGAATGTAAATTGATACAGCCACTATGGAGAACAGTATGGAGGTTCCTTAAAAAACTAAAAATAGAACTACCATATGACCCAGCAATCCCACTACTGGACATATACCCTAAGAAAACCATAATTCCAAAAGGGTCATGTACCACAATGTTCATTGAGGCTCTATTTACAATAGCCAGGACATGGAAGCAACCTAAGTGTCCATTGACAGATGAATGGATAAAGAAGATGTGGCAGATATATACAATGGAATATTACTTAACCATAAAAAGAAACGAAATTGAGTTATTTGTAGTGAGATAGATGGACCTAGAGACTGTCATACAGAGTGAAGTAAGTCAGAAAGGGAAAAAAAAAATACCGTATGCTAACACATATATACGGAATGTAAAAAAAATAAGGGGTCTGAAGAACCTAGTGGCAGGATAGCAATAAAGACCCAGATGTAGAGAATGGACTTGAGGACATGGGGAGGGGGAAGGGTAAGCTGGGACTAAGTGAGAAAGTGGCATGGACGTATATAAACTACCAAATGTAAAATAGATAGCTAGTGGGAAGCAGTCACAAAGCACAGGGAGATCAGCTCAATGCTTTGTGTCCACCTAGAGGTGTGGAATAGGGAGTGTGGAAGGGGGACACAAGAGGGAGGGGATATGGTAATATATGTATAGGTGATTCGCTTTGTTATGAAGCAGAGGCTAACACACCATTGTAAAGCAATTATACTCCATAAAGATAGTAAAAAAAGAAAAAAAAAAGACAGTCCTGAGGAAATAATGGTGATCATAATTTTATTGATAATTTCTATATTCATATTTTTTTTATTGCATGCTTACATGTTTGGTAGCTTTGCATGTGTCTGTGTGTAGTTTTCCCAAATATCTTGTAAGTTCTCAGAGAGGAGTCATTATGTCCTTATTTGTATCTTCCTTTAAGCATGTAAAAATAAATTGAGGAAGCAACTGCCAAAATGTTATTTTAAGGGAGACCTAACGGGCAGAGCAAAACACTCAAATTTATTTTCTTTATCTCTTGAGGAAAATGTTATTGAGTTATATTTCAATGCCATTTCTCACTTGAATCAAATACTTTAAAGCACACTAAAGCCCTGAATGCTTTTCTCTGCCTGTATAAATAAAGATGCAATCATGTTTATTTATATGAATATTGATATTTGAAGATTTTAAGCTGCCTTTATCAAAACTATAATATATCTGAGATTTCTTAGTCTTCTTAAAACTAACAAGTTAGCCTGACACAGTTACATGGGTGCTGGCAGAGGACACAACACTCCTGGGCCAGATGCAAAATAACAACAGCCAAGCTCCCTTAGCCACACCCAATTCCCACAGACTGACAATAAGAGGGCCAGGTGACATCTGCATATTCAGTGGGATGTATGACAAGAGAGGAACCCTGTGATCTTAAGGAAACCAAATCTTCTATAATAGACAGTAAACATGCCAGGGTTTTTGCTTATGAGGGAGATACTAATCTTACATTTCAAGCCTCAAAAAGTCTTTGCTTTTCTGTATATTCCAAGGTAGTTTGCTATACAAACATTCTTGAACAGGTAGTCCTAAAAAAAAAAAAAAAAAAAAGCAATCAGTGCCTCTGCTCTCAGGATATACAGAAACACAAGAAACCTATGGTTATTTGTCTCCCAACAACCCCTATCTAGGATGTCTTTTGATTATAAGATCAAAGGACAGCATAACATTTGCTTTATGTTTTTTGGGTTTTTTTTTTAAATTTTTAAAGGTATTTTTTGATGTGGACCATTTTTTTAAAGTCTTTATTGAATTACTTACAGTATTGCTCCAGTTTTATGTTTTGGTTTTTTGGCTGCGAGACATGCGGGATCTTAGCTGCCCAATCAGGGATCAAACCCACATCCCCTGCATTGGAAGGTGAAGTCTTAACCATTGAGCCACCAGGGAAGTTCCCATAACATTTGGTTTAAATTGAAGCTTTGAATATCAAAATGTTTTTTGTTAGCTATGACTGTCTTCTATCTTTACTTCTGAGGAATCAACCTATATTTTTATTGCTTCAAGAGATAAGGATCCACTTAACACTTATTTCCTACCATCTTACTTTAGTTTAGTTTTATTTTGTTTTCTCTTACCCCCAGTTCAGAATATGTTTTTGATATATATTTTTTACTTCCTCATAGAACTAAGAAAAATATTCTGATTTTCACTTAGAGCAACCTTGAACCATTACTTAGCTATCACACAGACTAGACAGGAAGATGTGGTAATAGTACAGGGTATTATCTCTAGAAGGAGACAAAATGAGAAGCAAACAGTCAACCAAACCAGAAAAAAACGCTAAAAGTGAAATATTGGTGCAAAGTGTGCATTTTTTGTAATTCTTTGATTACCATTATTTAAAACAAAGACTAATGTATTGCATTTTTAACTGTATGCTTTCATAAACATACCACTTAGACTGAGAATAACCTGATACAATTCACTCCATGCCTTATTTAGATATTAACTTGTTTACATTTAATTTTTGTCACCTCTTGATAGGTGTATATTTTATGAGAGTATGGAATGTGCTTCTTCTGTACACTGCTCTTATTCTTGCACCTAAAAGTGTGCCTGGAAAAACAGGCAATCGTGGACATTAGTTAAATAAACAAATAAATTTGTATCATTATGAATTGCTGTAGGCTGTTTAACTATCATGATTTATTTAACTCTTTGTAGCATGATAAGTAAACACACAAAATACATGTTTCAAGATTACCATGGTTTAAAGATATAAAAGAAATCCAAACGTTATGTCTTTAATAAAATGACCAAAATTTATACTATTAGAAATGAGTTTTATTGATTCAGAAATGAGAACAGGTATTTGATTTAATATTCTTTTAAGTGCATACTTGTAAAATTAAGCTAAATGTGTTAATCTAGCAATATCATTAAAACAAAGCTTCAAAATACTTTGTAATACCCTCATTTTAAAATCATTATGTGTTGCACAGGAGTTGGTGCACTATGGCGCTGCTTAATGGCATGAACTTTGGATCATTATAGACTTGGGTTCAAATCCAAGTTCTGCCAACATTTATGTGACTTTGACAAAATTTAAATATTTAAAAGTTTTGGTTCCTTTCTCTATAAAATAAGGGTAATAGTAATGTATAATTTCTAAGTATGACATAAAAATATATAATGGTACATTATTATTACTATTGTTAGCAAATTTTGATATGGATTTCTTAAAATTTCTATTTCATGAGAAGAATGAAAAAAAACCTTCTTGCTATGTAGTCTGCCATATCTTGAAAATGATACCCCCAATCTGAGGCTTTGACTATATGAAGATCTGCCTTGTTTACCTTGTTTCACCAGAGATTAAGTTATTCATTAATTGAACAAATAGCCTGTACAATATCAGCGTGTGAAAAGCTAGGCGTTACCAAAAAATGTAATACATTGAGGAAATGGTATATAGTAATATACTATATGCTATATATTTACTACTATAAGTTTGTGAGTGACTATAGTAATTAAGATTTCAATTACTCTTTAGAGCTCTCAGATATAGAAAAATCTTGAATGCCTATAAAGCAATACACATGTAGACTGATGAGAACACTTTGAGTGAAATCATATTAAACTCAAAGACTCACAGCAGAGTAAATATACAGGAAAAGTTGTGGAGACTTATGAAATTAAAGTAAGGATACCAAGCTAAGGAAATCATATCCTCTACTTCTTATGGAAATTCCCAGTAGTATCTGATAAATTTTTCAGAGGATAGAGAACACTTACTTAAAGTTTTAATGAATCTGGATCCCATCACTACTTAAGTAACATAAAAGTAAATTATCACTCTAAATAGATATTCAGATACATAGGTGTACTTCAGGAAAACATTTTTAGAGAAATCTGATACACACACATAATTTTTGAAATGTTTAAAAGTCAACTCCATTCACTCTATATTTTAGTATTCAAATTATTCCTAGCACTTGCTGCACATCATAGTTTCAAAATGGAAAACAAAAATAACCAGTACTTTCTTCTTCAGCATGTTAAAAGGACTGCTAACTATTGACTTTCCCCACCAGTCACCAGAATAACCTATCAGTCAAGGAACATAGGACATCTCTTGGACAGTCTTAGTAATATCTCAGAAGGGGAAGTTCATCAGAAGATACTTGCAGAGATTTTGTTTCTGAGCTTATGTAGTTTAAAGAGGGTCATTTAAAGCCCCAAATTGATTAAGATCAGGCAAAGTTTATAACAATAGTTTAGAAGTAGTGTACACGATGAGGTAAGAATCTTAAAGTGAGTTGATATAAGTAAACTGTGGTTTGATAAACAACATTTTTACTTTTGTGAACAGTTTGATCTGTAATTAATAGTTTGGAGGAACCCTGTCTCAAAAAAACAGTAAAGTTATTTTTCACATTATCTTTCTGGGCAATAATTGCACAGAAGAACTATTTGTTCTTGTTGACCAAATTTCCTTTTTTGTCAGGCCTGGTAGTTAAAATATGTTGATACAGGTGCTTTCAGTTCTCTGTGCCCATTCTTTTCAGTCTCATAAATCTGTTTCAGGTTTTTTTTAAATTTGAGGGTTCTAACAGAAAAGAAAACTTTAAATATTCAAATATGAAAAGCATAGAATAGAAAGGTACACCTGCAGTTAATATTAATTAAAGAGACCATTAATTCATAATTAATAATCAGATAAATTCAGGACTTTTAAGGGACTAATTAAAGAATACTTCTTTCACAAATACACACACACACACACACACACACACACACACACACACACACACACAGAGTAGTACCTCTTGTTAAATGTCCCTGTTAAATAACAGTTAAATATTTTTTGTGACAAAAACAAGTAGGACTTTTGAATATATTATAAAATAATTACATCTTAACCAACTATGATTTGGTAATAATCCTAATGTTGTTAAAATATAAACAACTGCCAATTTGGAAACAGATCCAGAAATTCAATTAGGAACTGGAAGTCTTTGGGGAATAGAGAAGGTTTGCTACTGCTAGACATTTTGAACTTTAAAGCAGGAAAATATAATATTATAATTATAATATTATAATATAATTCTATTTCAAGTCAGGTTTATAATAGAAATAGTTGGACTCCAAGCTGATTTTATTTTTTAACCTTATTTTCTCTTCCTACTATTGCTACTATTTGGTCACAATGGTACATGCAAACCATCATATAATCAAAAAGGATTATATTGGCCCATCCATGTACTTCAAGTTGTAGACAGCTGAGTACACAGGACCATTGGCTACCATTGGCATAATTTAAGGGCCATAAGCTATCTCCACATTTGCATTCTGCATCTGTAGACCCTGTGGTCTACAGGATTTTCAGAGAAATCACATGTCAAAAGTACCAATATACCAATACAATGAAAGGTTTATGATCTGAATGTATTCTGATTACCGCATTTTATTCAATAAGAAGAAAAATTGTCTGTGTAAAGCTTTCCAAAAATCTACTGGCATAAGTTTACTGCTTCTCTCGACATTTCAGACTTAAAAATACCTTGTTTTAGTTACACATATGAAATTATTTCCACATATGGAAATAGTTAATGTGTGCATGAGGCTATGTATACTACCAATGAGGTCTGAGTTGTTAAATCTTGTTCCTTTAGTCCCTACCCTTTTTCTTTCTTCTTGCTACCCCTGGTGTGACACAGCCCTCACTATGCTTTGAGCAAAAGTTATTCGAAATATGTTGAAATCTAAAGGACTACATTTTAAATATAATTTGGAAACCGTATTCTTATATACAGACTTGCACCACAGAAAAAAAATAAAAACTGTGACTTGAAGCATCTCTGGCTGGGCATAAGTAGTAGTCAACATCAGATGATTTAGACACAGCTGCTTCTACAGACATGTGAGGGATTCTTCTGAGTTTAAATGTATCTTTTTTTTTTTTTAATCTCTAACATACAGCAGTCTGGAAATTCAATAACATTTTAATTATAATTATTAATAAATAAAAGTAGGATTAAAGAAAAATTGTGTGTTTCCTTAGGAAGCAGGAATATAGAAGTGGACTTTTGATCAATTTTGGCTGCTTGCTCAAAGTAATTTTTATTTATTTTTCATAGTTTTCTTGACTCTTGTTGGATGAGGTTTAAAGTATATGGATCTCTGAAAATGTACTGATTTTCCCAAATGACTGAAACAAATCGGGGAAAGAAAACCTGCTGGGGCAGCGTCCGGGAAGATGGCGGAAGACTAAGATGCGGAGATCACCTTCCTCCCTACAGATACAACAGAAATACATCTACACGTGGAACAACTCCTACAGAACACCTAATGAATGCTGGCAGAAGACCTCAGACCTCCAAAAGGCAAGAAAGCCCCCATGTACCTGGGTAGAGCAAAAGTAAAAAGAATAAACAGAAACAAAATGAGAGGGACAGGACTTGCACCAGTGGGAGGGAGCTGTGAAGGAGGAAAGGTCTCCACAAACTAGGAAGCCCCTTCGCGGGCAGAGACTGCGGGTGGCGGAGGGGGAAGCTTTGGAGCAGCGGGGGAGAGCACAGCAACAGGGGTGCGGAGGACAAAGCGGAGGGATTCCTGCACAGAGGGTCAGTGCCGACTGGCACTCACCAGCCTGAGAGGCTTCTCTGCTCATTTCCAGGGGGTGGAGGGGGCG
>NW_020174043.1:1194453-1269001 GCF_003031525.2 Neophocaena asiaeorientalis asiaeorientalis | reverse complement strand
GACGGAGCGCAGGGAGAGGACTGGGGTTGGCGACGTGAACACAGCCTGCGGGGGGTTAGTGCACCACGGCTGGCTGAGAGGGAGTCCGGGGAAAAGTCTGGACCTGCCAAAGAGGCAAAATACTTTTTTTTCCGTCTTTGTTTCCTGGTGTGCGAGGAGAGGGGATTAAGAACACTGCTTAAAGGAGATCCAGAGACGGGCACGAGCCTCGGCTAAAAGCGCAGACCCCAGAGACGGGCATGAGACGCTAAGGTTGCTGCTGCCACCACCAAGAAGCCTGCGTGTGAGCACAGGTCACTATCCACAACCCCCTTCCTGGGATCCTGTGCAGCCCGCCACTGCCAGGGTACTGGGATCCAGGGACAATTCCCCAGGGAGAACGCATGGTGTGCATCAGGCTGGTGCAACGTCATGCCAGACTCTGCCGCTGCAGGCTCGCCCCGCACTCCGTGCCCCTCCCTCACACCGGCCTGAGTGAGCCAGAGCCCCCGAATCAACGGCTCCTTTAATCCCGACCTGTCTGAGTGAAGGGCGGAGGCCCTCCAGAGACCTACATGCAGAGGCGGGGCCAAATTCAAACAGCCCCTGGGAGCTGTGAGAACAAAGAATAGAATGGGAAATCTCTCCCAGCAGTCCCACAAGCAGTGGATTAAAGCTCCAGAATCAACTTGATGTACCCTGCATCTGCGGAATACATGAATAGACAACGAATCATCCCAAATTAAGGAGATGGACTTTGAGAGCAAGATTTATGATTTTTTCCCCTTTTCCTCTTTTTGCGAGGGTGTATGTGTATGCTTCTGTTTGAGATTTTGTCTGTATAGCTTTGCATTCACCATTTGTCCTAGGGTTATATGCATCCATTTTGGGTTTTTTTCTTAATAATTACTTTTTATTTTAATAACATTATTTTATTTCAATTTATCTTCTTTCTTTCTTTCCTTCCTTCCCTCCTTTAGACAATGAATCATCCCAAATTGAGAAGGTGGACTTTGAGAGCAAGATTTATGATTTTTTCCCCTTTACTTCTTTTTGTGAGTGTGTATGTGTATGCTTCTGTGTGAGATTTTGTCTGTGTAGCTTTGCTTCCACCATTTGTCCTAGGGTTCTATCAGTCTGTTTTTGTCTTTTTTTTCTCATAATAATTTTTATTTTAATAACTTTATTATATTATAACTTATATATATATATATAACTTATATATAACTTATATATAAGTTATATAAATAACTTTCCCTCCTCCCTTCTCCCTCCCTCCCTCCCTCCCTCCTTTCTTTCATTCTTTCTTTCTATTTCTACTAATTCTTTCTTTCTACATTTTCTCCATTTTATTCTGAGCCGTGTGGATGAAAGGCTCTTGGTGCTGCAGCAAGGAGTCAGTGCTGTGCCTCTGAGGTGGGAGAGCCAACTACAGGACACTGGTCCACAAGAGACCTCCCAGCTTCACGTAATATCTAATGGTGAAAATCTCCCAGAGATCTCCACCTCAACACTAACACCCAGCTCCACTCAACGACCAGCAAGCTACAGTGCTGGACATCCTATGCCAAATAACTAACAAGACAGGAACACAACCCCACCCATTAGCAGAGAGGCTGCCTAAAATCATAATAAGTCCACAGACACCATCAAACACACCACCAGACGTGGACCTGCCCAGCAGAAAGACAAGATCTAGCCTCATCCACCAGAACACAGGCACTAGTCTCCTCCAACAGGAAGCCTACACAACCCGCTGAACCAACCTTAGTCCCTGGGGACAGACATCAAAAACAATGGGAACTACAAGCCTGCAGCCTGCAAAAAGGAGACCCCAAACACAGTAAGATAAGCACAATGAGAAGTCAGAAAAACACACAGCAGATGAAGGAGCAAGAAAAAAACCCACCGGACCTAACAAATAAAGAGGAAATAGGCAGTCTACCTGAAAAAGAATTCAGAATAATGATAGAAAAGATGATCCATAAGCTTGGAAATAGAATAGACAAAATGCAAGAAACACTTAACAAGGACCTAGAAGAACTAAAGATGAAACAAGCAACAATGAACACCACAATAAATGAAATTAAAATTACACTAGATGAAATCAATTGCAGAATAACTGAGGCAGAAGAACGGATAAGTGACCTGGAAGATAAAATAGTGGAAATAACTACTGCAGAGCAGAATAAAGAAAAAAGAATGAAAAGAACTGAGGACAGTCCCACAGACCTCTGGGACAACATGAAACGCACCAACATTCGAATTATAGGGGTTCCAGAAGAAGAAAAGAAAAAGAAAGGGACTGAGAAAATATTTGAAGAGATTATACTTGAAAACTTCCCTAATATGGGAAAGGAAATAGTTAATCAACTCCAGAAATCACAGAGAGTCCCCGGCAGGATAAATCTAAGGAGAAATACACCAAGACATATTAATCGAACAGTCAAAAATTAAATACAAAGAAAACGTATTAAAAGCAGCAAGGGAAAAACAACAAATAACACACAGGGGAATCCCCATAAGGTTAACAGCTGACCTTTCAGCAGAAACTCTACAAGCAAGAAGGGACTGGCAGGACATATTTAAAGTGATGAAAGGAGAAAAACCTGCAACAAAAATTACTCTAACAAGCAAGGCTCTCATTCAGATTTGATGGAGAAATTAAAACCTTTACAGACAAGCAAAAACTGAGAGAGTTCAGCACCACCAAAACAGCTTTACAACAAATGCTAAAGGAACTTCTCTAGGCAAGAAACACAAGAGAAGGAAAAGACCTACAGTAACGAACCCCAAACAATTAAGAAAATGGGAATCAGAACATACATAACGATAATTACCTTAAATGTAAATGGACTAAATGCTCCCACCAAAAGACACAGATTGGCTGAATGGATACAAAAACAAGGTTCATATATTAGCTGTCTGCAAGAGACCCACTTTGTACCTAGAGAGACATCCAGACTGAAAGTAAGGGGCTGGAAAAAGATATTTCATGCAAATGGAAACCAAAAGAAAGCTGGAGTAGCAATACTCATATCAGACAAAATAGACTTTAAAATGAAGACTATTAGAAGAGACAAAGAAGGACACTGCATAATGATCAAGGTATTGATCCAAGAAGAAGATATAACAATTGTAAATATGTATGCACCCAACACAGGAGCACCTCAATACATAAGGCAAATACTAACAGCCATAAAATGTGAAATTGTCAGTAACACATTCATAGTAGGGGACTTTAACACCCCACTTTCACCAAAGGACAGATCATCCAAAATGAAAATAAATAAGGAAACACATGCTTTAAATGATACATCAAACAAGATGGCCTGAATTGATATTTATAGGACCTTCCATCCAAAAACAACAGAATACAAAATTTTCTCAAGTGCTCATGGAACATTCTCCAGGATAGATCATATCCTGGGTCACAAATCAAGCCTTGGTAAATTTAAGAAAATTGAAATTGTATCAAATATCTTTTCCGACCACAACGCTATGAGACTAGATATCAATTACAGGAAAAGACCTATAAAAATGCAAACACATGAAGGCTAAACAATACACTACTTAATAATGAAGCAGTCACTGAAGGAATCAAAGAAGAAATTAAAAAATACCTAGAAACAAATAACAATGGAGACATGACAATCCAAAATCTATGGCATGCAGCAAAAGCAGTTCTAAGAGGGATACTTATAGCAATTCAGTCCTACCTTAAGAAACAGGAAACATCTCGAATAAACAACCTAACCTTGCACCTAAAGTACTTAGAGAAAGAAGACCAAAACACCCCAAAGTTAGCAGAAGGAATTAAATCATAAATATAGGATCAGAAATTAATGAAAAACAAATGAAGGAAATGATAGCAAAGAACAATAAAACTAAAAGCTGGTTCTTTGAGAAGATAAACAAAATTGATAAACCATTAGCCAGACTCATCAAAAAAATAGGGAGAAGACACAAATCAATAGAATTAGAAATGAAAAAGGAGAAGTAACAACTGACACTGCAAAAATACAAAAAATCATGAGAGATTACTACAAGCAACTCTATACCAAGAAAATGGACAACCTGTAAGAAGTGGACAAATTCTTAGAAATGCACAACAAGCCAAGTCTGAATCAGGAAGAAGTAGAAAATATGAACAGACCAATCATAAGAACTGAAATTGAAACTGTGATTAAAAGTCTTCCAACAAACAAAAGCCCAGGACCAGATGGCTTCAAAGGCGTATTCTATCAAACATTTAGAGAAGAGTTAACACCTGTCCTTCTCAAACTCTTGCAAAATATAGCAGAGGGAGGAACACTCCCAAACTCACTCTATGAGGCCAGCATCACCCTGATACCAAAAGCAGACAAAGATGTCACAAAGAAAGAAACCTACAGGCCAATATCACTGATGAACATAGATGCAAAAATCCACAACAAAATACTAGCAAACAGAATCCAACAGCACATTAAACAGATCTTCCACCATGGTCAAGTGGGGTTTATTCCAGGAATGCAAGGATTCTTCAATATACGCAAATCAATCAAAGTGATACACCATCTTAACAAACTAAAGGAGAAAAACCATATGATCATCTCAATAGATGCAGAGAAAGCTTCCAACAAAATTCAACAGCCATTTATTATAAAATCCCTGCAAAAAGTAGGCATAGAGGGAACTTTCCACAACATAATAAAGGCCATATATGACATCCCACAGCTAACATCATCCTCAATGGTGAAAAACTGAAAGCATTTCCACTAAGATGAGGAACAAGACAAGGTTGCCCACTCTCACCACTCTTATTCAACATAGTTTTGGAAGTTTTAGCCATAGCAATCAGAGAAGAAAAGCAAATAAATGGAATCCAAATCAGAAAAGAAGAAGTAAAGCTGTCATTGTTTGCAGATGACATGATACCATACATAGAGAATCCTAAAGATTCTACCAGAAAAACACTAGAGCTAATCAATGAATTTGGTAAAGTAGCAGAGTCTGAAATTAATGCACAGAAATCTCTGGCATTCTTGTACACTAATGATGAAAATTCTGAAAGTGAAATCGAGAAAACCCTCCCATTTACCACTGCAACAAAAAGAATAAAATATCTAGGAATAAACCTACCTAAGGAGACAAAATACCTGTATGCAGAAAATTATAAGACACTGATGAAAGAAATTAAAGATGATACAAGTAGATGGAGAGATATACCATCTTTTTGGACTGGAAGAATCAACATTGTAAAAATGACTCTACTACCCAAAGCAATCTACAGATTCAGTGCAATCCTATCAAACTACCACTGGCATTTTTCACTGAACTAGAACAAAAAATTTCACAATTTGTATGGAAACAAAAAAGACCCTGAATAGCCAAAGCACTATTGAGAACGTAAAATGGAGCTGGAGGATTCAGGCTCCCTGACTTCAGACTATATTACAAAGCAACAGTAATCAAGACAGTATGGTACTGGCACAAAAACAGAAAGATAGACCAATGGAACAGGATTGAAAACCCAGAGATAAACCCACGCACATATGATCACCTTATCTTTGATAAAGAAGGCAGGAATGTACAGTGGAGAAAGGACAACCTCTTCAATAAGTCGTGCTGGGAAAACTGGACAGGTACATGTAAAAGTATGAGATTAGGTCACTCCACAACACTATACACAAAAATAAGCTCAAAATGGATTAAAGACCTAAATGTAAGGCCAGACACTATCAAACTCTTAGAGGAAAACATAGGCAGAACACTCTGACATAAATCACAGCAAGATCCTTTCTGACCCACCTCCTAGAGAAATGGAAATAAAAGCAAAAATAAACAAATGGGACCTAATGAAACTTCAAAGCTTTTGCACAGCAAAGGAAACCATGAACAAGACCAAAAGACAACCTTCAGAATTGGAGAAAATATTTGCAAATGAAGCAATTGACAAAGGATTAATCTCCAAAATTTACAATCAGCTCATGTAGCTCAATAGCAAAAATAACAAAAAAAACCCAATCGAAAAATGGGCAGAAGACCTAAATAGACATTTCTCCAAAGAAGATATACAGACTGCCAACAAACACATGAAAGAATGCTCAACATCACTCATCATTAGAGGAATGCAAATTAAAACTACAATGAGATATCATCTCACACCAGTAAGAACGACCATCATCAAAAAATCTAGAAACAATAAATGCTGGAGAGGGTGTGGAGAAAAGGGAACCCTCTTGCACTGTTGGTGGGAATGTCAATTGATACAGCCACTATGGAGAACAGTATGGAGGTTCCTTAAAAAACTACAAATAGAACTACCATATGACCCTGCAATCAACTACTGGGCATATACCCTGAGAAAACCATAATTCAAAAGAGTCCTGTACCAAAATGTTCATTGCAACTCTCTTTACAACACCCCAGAGATGGAAACAACCTAATTGTCCATCATTGGATGAATGGGTAAAGAAGATGTGGCACATATATACAATGGAATATTACCCAGCCATAAAAAGAAATGAAATTGAGTTATTTGTAGTGAGGTAGATGGACCTAGAGACTGTCATACAGAGTGAAGTATGTCAGAAAGAGAAAGACAGATCCCGTATGCTAACACATATATATGGAATTTAAGAAAAAAATATATCATGAAGAACCTAGGGGTAAGACAGGAATAAAGACACAGACCTACTAGAGAATGGACTTGAAGATATGGGGAGGGGGAAGTGTAAGCTGTGACAAAGCGAGAGAGAGGCATGTATATATATGCACTACCAAACGTAAGGTAGATAGCTAGTGGGAAGGAGCTGCATAGCAGAAGGAGATCAGCTTGGTGCTTTGTGACCGCCTGGAGGGGTGGGATAGGGAGGGTGGGAGAGAGCGAGATGCAAGAGGGAAGAGATATGGGAGCATATTTATATATATAACATTCACTTTGTTATAAAGCAGAAACTAACCAAAAAAACCTTTAAGTCCTCAAGATCAACCCATTTGTAAATAAAACTAATGTTTGTCTGACAGAAAAAGAAAACCTGCTGAGAAAGTAGAGAAGCTAATCCAGTTTTTCCTGTTCCTTTTGAACTTTGAGCAGAATTAGAGGACCAAGGCTAGCTTTTCTCTACTTGTCTGGAGTTAATAATGTAAGTAGAAATTTGAATTACTCTTTGAAGTTAACTCATATGATTACTACCAACAGAAAAGATACTAGGCAAGATGAGATCATAGTCAGTGAATGATGTCTAATCTCGACTACTTTTTAAGATCTTTGAGTCAGGCATGACTCTTGGGAGACTACAATGAAAAATGAAAATGAGAGTGAAAGAGAAGGAGGTCACTGCCCTCAATTTCTTCCATTAATTTGTTTACTGTACAAAGAAATAATTGGAAATGACTGACATATTTCATCTGTGAATATCTTAGATTTTGTTCTTGATGTTTTGTTTCCATTTCCCCCTTAATGTCATGGTTTTATTTGACTATTAGTTGAATATATGCATTAAAAGCCTCAAGTCATAGAATATTAATTAAGATTAACAGGACACTACTGTTACTTGCTATCTTATATTCATTGTGGATTAAAAATAAATAAACACATTGGTCTGTTAATACCTGCTAAAAGTTAGACTAAAAATACTTCTTTTGGTTTAATAGAAGGATATGAAATTTCTTCCTCTTGTATAAAAATCCAAGCCTATGGGGAGCATTCACCTGGGAGATGGATTGTAGAACATTATGTTACAAACTGGATATCATGAGAGAAATCAACACATAGTGTTCAAATTTATTTGATAGGCCTAGTATCTTAAAATATTTTGAGTAGCATGATTATAGTAATGTATCTAAATGCTTATAAAGGAAAATATTTTCTGTTGGCAGATACTTTAATAGCACTGGCAATTATTTAAACGTACTAAAATATTAAACTTTGGTAAACATTCAAAATAAGCTGAATGACCTGTTGAATCACATAAAAGCCCAAAATGCTAAGAAAGATAGACAGAGTTAAGTTTTAAAAAACATCATTCATTTAAACCTGTACATGTTTTTCTCTCTTATTACTAACTGCGGAGAAGAATATTACTCTCCTGCCATGTTCAGTAATTGCCATCAGACATCCATTTGAAATTGTTAGAGAAGCCAGCATAATTGAAAGTGAATTTTAATTTATTTTTTCTCATGATTTAAAGAGTCTAAAACTCTGTTCCATCATTGGTTGTTCATATCCCAAACCTCAGAACCTGTTTTTCAAAAGATGATTCAAGTGTTTCTGAGATAATTTATTTTCTCAATTTTAGCCCTTGGATCACTTATAAAATTATATACTCCTCATCCAAAAGGGCTTTAATGGCATATTAACATGATTTTCCTTATTTGAAGCATAACAACAATAAAGTAGAGAAGAATGACAATGACAATCATGGCAATATGACTTTCACCTTGAGTCAGGGGAGAAAGAGTCTGTGCTAGAAGTCTATATTTCTCAGATCCTTATATCCTTAACTTAACATCATATATGTTAACATAACTGTTTTAGGAAGATGGAAAATGATGCTCAAAAAGTCAAATAAATCACATGTACAATCTAAAGTTACAGACTCAGGGTTCAGAATTCAAACATAAATCCTTAGGGCTCCAAAGATTATGTTATTTCTGCTAATCTGACACTGAGATAACCTAGATTTAAATTTCCAGTTGCTAATGAATAGCATGTGACACAAGATAAGACTCGTGTTATCCTTTGGTTTCAGGTTCCCCATTATAGATTCTTTGGTATGCTGATTTTTCGCTTTGCAAACTGCACAGTTATGAGATAAGTTCTATTCCTTCATGTATCCATCATTAGAAAAATGTCAAGATAGATGGGAGACCAATGTTAAATAAACTCACTAAATTTTTGTTAAACTCCTCTAGGTCATCAGTGGAGTAGGCAAAGATAATGCAATTTGAAACATTCACTCCGGTCAGCATTCTTTTCTGACTTGCCTTCCTATTAATTTGTTTTTCCAGACAACTGAAATATTACCATTTTGGTGGGAGAGGGGCATTCTTTACCTTTTGTTTGCTATCATCTTTTAAGTTTTTTTCATTTTCTTAGCTTTATTCTTTTCACAAACATATATGTATGTAGTAGGGCAAGTCCTTTATTCTGGAAAAGAAAGAAATGCTTTAAAAATATATTGTCCGCCTAATTAGAGGTGATTTTGTTGTTGTAATTATGGGTTAGGAAAGAATTATAGTTTGTCTGTGACCTTTTCCTGCTGTGAAGTATTTTTCATTTTCTGGCCAATACTTATAAAGTCACCATATCTCACACAAATGGATTAAAACTGACAATTGGATAAGATAAAATATCATGTCATGAAATGTTTATATACAATACTCCCCAAAAACATGCTCACAGATACATATACACATGCATGTACAGATACACACACACTCTTACAGATAGACATACAAACTGCCACTTTGCGTATGAATTTGTTCTAGTAATAGCCCTGGGACTTAGAGATTTTGAGACCATGATATCATAGTTCCTAAGTAAATTTGACTTAAATTATCTGTGAATTTTCATAATTTTATAAGCATTTTGAAATTCTCAAATTATTTAAATATTTTAGACTATCACTACATAAGACACTTTTATGCTTTCTTTAAAAATACTAATTTCACAATTGATATTTGAAATAGCAAGACATTGAAAACAATTGCTAGGGCATAATGCAAAAGAGAAATATCCTCATCTTAGAGGCTCAGAAGTCTGGACAGGACCAGGGATATTGTCTCTGTATAGCATACACTTGCAAAATATTTCTTTGTGTTTTGTACCTCTCAAATATTTTTAAACATTTTATCATGTGTAACAGGGACTTTATGGAAATATATTACTTCTCCTTCCACATTTTCTACCTATATCTCTTCAAGGACACTCATAAACTTTAGATTAGTACAATGGGAATTTCTAACTTTTCATATTCAGGTCCCCTTTTCAGTGAATTCTGTTGTAAGAGGGACTACTCAGTTTTTCTTTGCATTCTAACTAATTTGTTATGCTCCTGTGATTTATTTATAACACTTTTCCTTGATCTGCAGGAAACTCTTCAAAAGCTGGCCATCAATCACTGAACGTCCACATGAAGAAATGACCTTCATGTCTATTTCTTGTTCTAAATAATTTCTCTCTCCTTGTATAAATTCTTCAAGGTAGTATAATTGTTTTTCTGCTTGTTGTTCCAAGTTTTTGCTATGAAATTAGATTCAAGATAGAAGGATATATATGTGTATATACGTATATATGTGTATATATATATATATAATATATCTGTATTAATATTTATGTTATATAGGTATGAATATTTATAAAAGCCAAATCTATTAACTCATTATTTAGCTTCTTGTTGTTTTCTTATTTTATGTGAGCAGACATAATGAGGAGCACACCATGTAATAATTAAAAAAATATTTTTGTGTGTATACTTCTCTTCAGAATGTTTTAGCTATTTGGAATACCTAATTATATGATTCAGTTTGAATCTTTAATTATTTTAAATACTAATGTTGCACAATACTGTTACACAAGGTTAAAAGTGCAATATCAAATAGTGCTAGACTCTTTTCATTATTATTTTTTTTAAATTGTTCAATATGTGAGGAATAAATGTCTGAGTATAGGCTTTCCCTGAAGGTGGACTAGAAAGATCCATCAGAGTTACACAATAACTATGGATTAGTCAGGTTAGGCTATATTATCCTGTGGTAACCAACAACCCTAGATCTTAGTGGTTAAATACAACAAACTGTTAGTACTCACTCACACTGTGAATCTAGCATGCTTTGGTAGATAGTTCTATTCCACACAGTCAATTCAGATACAGTCTGATGGAGACCTATCTTCATATAGCTGAAGCATTTGGAAGACCTGACTTTTTAATTACCACAGATGGTGAGAAAAGTACTTAAGTGTGTTAAACTTCTTTGGCACAGAAGGTGCTATCTATCATCCCTCTACCATAACTATAACTCTTGTAGTCTATTGACCAGAACTATTCACATGGCCCATCCCAGTTGCAAGGAAGAAGAAAACTGCAGTTCAGCTATATGTTTAGAAGAACAGGAGACCAAGATAAGGGGGAACATCAGAGGAGTCTTGATTGAATGTAAACGTATTCTGCTACATATATTCATGTATTACTTCTCAAAAAGTTTAAGTAAAATTCCACGTGTTTAACAATAAAATAATAATATTGTAATGTAAATATTATGTTCACCAGTTTATTAATATTTAAATTATTTGATTAAGCATATTCTCCTTGTCTTTTGTTTAACTATTTGTATTATTTTAATTGATATTTTTAATTTTTATATTTTAATAATTAATTGACTTTAACCCTTGTTTTTGATATTTGTCCTGCTAAATTATATATCTCAGAATTATATAGTTTATCTTTTTTCTAGTTATTTTAGCATAAGGAAATTAGTAATTTAAATCTCTTTTTTGTTGTTATTGAGAAAAACTAATAAATTGCCAAAAATTTTAAAAAACATCCATATCCTTTCTCATTATAAAGGGTGTTTATAGACTTTGTCTTTTTAAAAAGAAACCACATGTTCTGTTTTATTTCCTTCAGTTGGTATAAAGGAATCTGTAAAGAATCCTTTAATATTTCAACAGCTTAGTCTTATTATCATCTGCTGTATCTACACTTCTCTTGTTTCTATAGAACACAGCACAGCCACATCACGTTATGTTCATTCATATCAACTATCAACCATTTTCTCAATTTTATCTAAAGCATTTCTGTGTGGTTAACGTGAATAATTCAGCCAGCTTTTTGAGTACCTATTAGGCTCAAAGCACTATGATACCTGCTGCAAATTGACATGTATAATATAGTTGAAGAGATAAAGCACTTACACATGCATTTGTTTTATTGTTTTATAGCTCAAGAGTGTTCATTTTCAGAATTGCATGGGGAAAGAGAATTATGTACACAAGTATGAGTAAATCTCTCTTAACTGTGCATGACTTTGGGGGATTATATAATTCTAAAAACAAATTATTTAAAACCATTTGCATTTCACTTATGGAATATTTAATAAGATTTGAAGCAGTAGAATAAATAATCATCTGATATATATTTTGTTTGAATTAAAGCTGTAATTGTCTGCCTTCCCTTGGAAAACTTGTATCATGGGCTAGGGCAAGGATAGTCTTTGTGTACTAGAAGATGAGGTAAGTAAGCCTAGGAGTAAAAATTCAACATAAAATATCCTCCAAATGAATAACCATATGTGAATAAGTAGGAATTTCAATGCATTTATAGTTTAATTGAAGAAAATACAAATTCTTAATTGTCTGACTTGGATGAACTTATACTAATAAATGCTGAAAGTATATACTGGCTAAATGCTGATTCATAGATTATATCTTCTGATGTGCCATTTACCATTATGTGTGTGCTATTTATCTCAAAATTCTTGTCTTCAGTCACAAAGCTCTTATATATAAGAAAGCTATAGCCTGCCCCATTTCTATATCTAATCCTTCAAAATAATATACTTTCCAAAAACTTAACTGTTTTACATATTTATGAATTTTTCCATAGTTTTCCTAAGGAATTTATTTCTCAATTGTGTCATAAAACACCACAGTAAAATGCTTTGCTTATTTTCTCATAAAGTATTGTCCTACAGCTAAATGGTGCTTTCTATCTGTTATCTAGAGCAAACGGAGGGGTGTAGCATTGACCCAGCCTGCTCAATGTGCAGGATTCATGCCTGCAAGCACTGGAACTCTATAAGACTCATCACTGTGCATTTCTGTGTCATATCAGCAAGCTCATCTGCAGAAATACATTCTGACTGAGTAACCCTGAGGTAGAAAATGCTTAATTCTCCATTTCAAAAATTCACAGAAATGGAAAAATGATTCAGTTGGAAGGCATCTGCCCTGTCAGCACCCTATTATCTTAATATAGTGTTTACTCTGTTACTGGTTTCAGTTATCCTTACACAGTTTGATAATCGGTTTTGAAGCTGACCTGGTGTATAACTTAACTCTGGTTCACAGTATGTTTATGACTGGTTTTAACATGATACCTAGGGATTTGCATCTTTCTTTCTGCCTAGTTTCTCTAGTCCCTTATTCTGAGAAATATATTTAGAAAAGATGTAATAAGAGGATAAATTATTAAAAATTGTAAAGCCATTTGTTAAAAATAATCTAAAACTATTATAGTAGTTACCAATCACCAATATATTGAAATAAATGTATCCACTGACAAAAAGAACATTTAAATAGACATTACACACACACACACACATAGTGAAAATGATGCTATCTACATCTAATCATATATATGTACTTATTATATACACATATATAGTTGTACATGTGTACAAGTTATATTTAATTTAGGGTCTACACAAATCTGGTATGACCTCATCTTAACTAATGGCCCAATGCTTCTAAAGAAGGTCATATTTGCAGATATCAGGGTCAGGACTTCAACATACCTTTTTGGAAGACTCAATTCAAGATACAGTCAGTGCTCTGTATCCGTGGTTTCTACAACTGCATATTCAAATCAGTTGAGAATTGAAAATATTTTTCAAAATTCCAGAAAATGCCCTGAAGCAAAACTTGTATTTTCAATAGAGATCTTCATATATTTCCATCTAAATGCTTATTTATTATACCAAAGGACAATATTTATTACACCTAAATTCTTATCAAAATTAGAGAAGAGATATCCTGTGCATTCTTTGTTTAAATATCATTTGGCTATTTTTGTTTAATTTTTATATCTTTATTCAATTAAAATTCACATTCCATAAAATTCACCCGTTTCTAATGTATTATTCAATGGTTTTAGTATATCCAAAGAGTTGTGAGACCATCATTACAGTCTAAGGTTAGTACATTTTTATCACTCAAGAAAAAACAAATGCCCACGAGAATCATTCCCCTTTTCCCACCTGCTCATGCGCTAGTCCTAGCGTATTACTCATCTTCTTTTTGCCTGTGTACATTTGCCTGTTTTTGACTTTTCATGTAAATGGATATTCTTATAACATGGAATTGGAGACTGGCTTATTTTACTTACCATGTTTTTTAGATTCATCCATGTTGTAACATGTATCAGTAAATAATTATTTTTTTACTGCCAAATGATATGTTATTGTATGGATACACCACATTGTGTTTATACATCCATCCAACTTTCAGCTATTTTTTTAAAGTCTTTATTGAATTTGTTACACTAATGCTTGCTTTTTTTTTTTTTATGTTTTGGTGGTTGGGCTGTGAGGCATGTGAGACCTTAGCTCCCCAACCAGGGATCAAACCCATACCCCCTGCATTGGAAAGTGAAATCTTAAACACTGGACCACCAGGGAAGTCCCTTGGCTATTCTGAATAATGTTTCCTTGGACATACAAGTAAAAGTATATTGGTGGGCATATATTTTCATTTTTCATGGGTATGTAAAATGGACTGGAGCTCATCCACCAGAGGGCAGACAGCAGAAGCAAGAAGAACTACAATCCTGTGCCTGTGGAAAAAACCCACAGTAACAGAAAGATAGACAACATGAAAAAGCAGAGGGCTATGTACCAGATGAAGGAACAAGATAAAACCCCAGAAAAACAACTAAATGAAGTTGAGATAGGCAATCTTCCAGAAAAGGAATTCAGAATAATGATAGTGAAGAAGATCCAGGACCTAAGAAAATGAATGGAGGCAAAGATCGAGAAGATGAAATGAATGTTTAACAAAGACCTAGAAGAATTAAAGAACAAACAAACAGAGATGAACAATACAATAACTGAAATGAAAACTAAACTAGAAGTAATCAATAGCAGAATAACTGAGGCAGAAGAATGGTTAAGTGACTTGGAAGACAGAATGGTTGAATTAAAAAAAAAAAAAAGAAAAGAAAAGAAATGAAGACAGCCTAAGAGACCTCTGGGACAACATTAAATGCAACAATATACACATTATAGGGGTCCCAGAAGGAGAAGAGAGAGACAAAGGACCAAAGAAAATATTTGAAGAGATTATATTTCAAAAATTCCCTAACATGGGAAAGGAAATAGTCACCCAAGTCCAGGAAGTGCAGAGAGTGCCATACAGGATAAACCCAAGGAGAAAAATGCTGAGACTCATAGTAAGCAATCTGGTAAAAATTAAAGGCAAAGAAAAATTATTGAAAGCAGGAAGGGAAAAACGACAAATAACATACAAGGGAATTTCCATAAGGTTAACAGCTGATTTCTCAGCAGAAACTATACAAGCCAGAAGGGGGTGGCATGATATACATAAAGTGATGAAAGAGACAAACCTACAGCCAAGATTACTCTACCCAGCAAAGATCTCATTCAGATTCAATGGAGAAATCAAAAGCTTTACAGACAAGCCAAAACTAAGAGAATTCAGCACTCTCAGCTCTACAACAAATGCTAAAGGAACTTCTCTAAGTGGGAAACACTAGAGAAGAAAAGGACCTACAAAAACAAACCCTAAACAATTAAGAAAATGATAATAGGAAGATACATATTGATAATTACCCTAAACATGAATGGATTAAATGCTCCAAATAAAAGACCCAGGCTTGCTGAATGGATACAAAAACAAGACCCATATATATGCTGTCTACAAGACACCCACTTCAGACCTAGGGCACATACAGATTAAAAGTAAGGGGATGCAAAAAGATATTCCATGCAAATGGAAATCAAAAGAAAGCTGGAGTAGCAATACTCATATATAATAGACTTTAAACTAAAGAATGTTACAGGAGACAAGGAAGGACACCACAGAACGATCAAAGGAAAAATCCACGAAGAAGATATAACAATTATAAATATATATGCACCCAACATAGGGGCACCTGAATACATAAGGCAACTGCTAACAACTATAAAAGAAGAAATTGACAGTAACACAACAGTGGGGGATTTAACACCTCACTTACACCAATGGACAGATGATCCAAACAGAAAATTAATAAGGAAACACAAGTTTTAAATGACACTATAGACCAGATAGATTTAATTGATATTTATAGGACATTCCATCCAAAAACAGATTACACTTTCTTCTCAAGTGCACACAGAACATTCTCCAGGATAGTTCACATCTTGAGTCACAAATCAAACCTCAGTAAATTTAAGAAAATTGAAATCATATCAACCATCTTTTCTGAGCACAACATTATGAGATTATAAGTCAATTAAAATGAAACAAACGTAAGAAACACAAACACATGGAGGCTAAACAATACGTTACAAAATAACCTAGCAATCACTGAAGAAATCAAAGAGAAAATCACAAAATATCTACAGCCAAATGACAATGAAAACACAACAA
This sequence comes from Neophocaena asiaeorientalis asiaeorientalis, assembly GCF_003031525.2. Lineage (NCBI taxonomy): Eukaryota > Metazoa > Chordata > Mammalia > Artiodactyla > Phocoenidae > Neophocaena > Neophocaena asiaeorientalis. The sequence goes on along the minus strand of NW_020174043.1, from coordinate 1,252,668 downwards.
TTCAAAACCTATGGGATGCAGCAAAAGCAGTTCTAAGAGGGAAGTTTATTGTAATATAATCCTACCTTAAGAAACAAGAAAAGGGCTTCCCTGGTGGCGCAGTGGTTGAGGGTCCACTTGCTGATGCAGGGGACATGGGTTCATGCCCTGGTGCGGGAAGATCCCACATGCCACAGAGCAACTGGGCCCGTTAGCCATGGCCACTGAGCCTGCATGTCCGGAGCCTGTGCTCTGCAACAGGAGAGGCCACAACAGTGAGAGGCCCACGTACCACAAAAAAAAAAAAAAAGAAAAGAAAAGAAAAGAAACAAGAAAAATATCAAATAAATAATCTAACCTTGCACCTAAAGGAACTAGAGAAGGAAGAACAAACAAAACCCAAAGTTAGTAGAAGGAAAGCAATCATAAAGATCAGAGCAGAAATAAATGAAATACAAACTAAGAAAACAATAGCGAAGATCAATAAAAGTAGAAGCTGGTTCTTTGAGAAGATAAATAATATTGATAAACCATTAGCCAGACTCATCAAGAAAAAGAGGGAAAGGACTCAAATCAGTAAAATTAGAAACGAAAAAGGAGAAGTTACAACAGACACTGCAGAAATACAAAGCATCCTAAGAGACTACTACAAGCAACTCTATGCCAATATAATGGACAACCTGGAAGAAATGGACAAATACTTAGAAAGGTATAACTTTCGAAGACTGAACCAGGAAGAAACAGAAAATATGATCAGACCAATCAGAAGTAATGAAATTGAAACTGTGATTAAAAATCTTCCAAGAAACAAAAGTCCAGGACCAGGTGGCTTCACAGGTGAATTCTATCAAACATTTAGAGAAGAGCTAACACCCATCCTTCTCAAACTCTTCCAAAAAATTGCAGAGGAAGGAAAACTCCCAAGCTCATTCTATGAGGCCAACATCACCCTGATACCAAAACCAGGAAAATTTACTACCAAAAAACAAAAATTACAGACCAATATCACAGATGAATATAGATGGAAAATTCCTCAAAAAAATACTAGGAAACAGAATCCAACAACACATTAAAAGGATCATACACTATGATCAAGTGAGATTTATCCCAGAGATGCAAGAATTTTTCAATATATGCAAATCAATCAATGTGATACACCATATTAACAAATTGAAGAATAAAAACCATATGATTATCTCAATAGATGCAGAAAAATCTTTTGACAAAATTCAACACCCATTTATGATAAAAACTCTCCAGAAAGTGGGCATGGAGGGAACCTACTTCAACATAATAAAGGCCATATATGACAAACTCACAACAAACATCATTCTCAATGGTGAAAAACTGAAAGCATTTCCTCTAAGATCAGGAACAAGACAAGTATGTCTACTCTCACCGCTATTATTCAACATAGTACTGGAAGTCCTAGCCACTGCAATCAGAGAAGAAAAAGAAATAAAAAGAATACAAATTGGAAAAGAAGAAGTAAACCTGTCACTGTTTGCAGATGACATGATAGTATACATAGAGAACTCTAAAGACATCACCAGAAAACTACTAGAGCTCAAAAATGAATTTGGTAAAGTTGCAGGGTACAAAATTAATGCACAGAAATCTCTTTCATTCCTATATACTAATGATGAAAAATCTGAAAGAGAAATTAAGGAAACACTCCCATTTACCATTGCAACAAAAAGAATAAAATACCTAGGAATAAACCTACCTAAGGAGACAAAAGACCTGTATGTAGAAACCTATAAGACACTGATGGAAGAAATTAAAATAATACCAACAGATCGAGAGATTTACCATGTTCTTGGACTGGAAGAATCAATATTGTGAAAATGACTATATTACCCAGAGCAATCTACAGATTCAATGCAATCCCTATCAAATTACCAATGGCATTTTTTATGGAACTAGAACAAAAAATCTTAAAATTTTTATGGAGACACAAATGACCCTGTATAGCCAAAGCAGTCTTGAGGGAAAAAACCAGAGCTGGAGGAATCAGACTCCCTGACTTCAGTCTATACTACAAAGCTACAGTAATCTAGACAATATGGGACTGGCACAAAAACAGAAATTTGGATCACTGGAACAGGAGAGAAAGCCCAGAGATAAACCCACACACCTATGGTCAACTAATCTATGACCAAGGTGGCAAGGATATAAAATGGAGAAAAGACAGTCTCTTCAATAAGTGGTGCTGGGAAAACTGTACAGCTACATGTAAAAAATGAAATTAGAACACTCCCTAACACCATGCACAAAAATAAACTCAAAATGGATTAGAGACCTAAATGTTAGACTGGGCACTGTAAATCTCTTAGAGGAAAACATAGGAAGAATACTTTTTGACATAAATCACAGCAAGATATTTTTGATCCACCTCCTGGAGTAATGGTAATAAAAACAAAAATAAACAAATGGGACCTAATGAAACTTCAAAGCTTTTGCACAGCATGGAAACCATAAACAAGACCAAAGGACAACCCTCAGAATGGGAGGAAATATTTGCAAATGAATCATCAGACAAAGGATTAATCTCCAAAATACATAAACAGCTCATGCAGCTCAATATTACAAAAACAAAAAAACCCAATCCAAAAATGGGCAGAAGGCCTAAATAGACATTTCTCCAAAGAAGGCATACAGATGGCCAATAAGCACTTGAAAAGCTGCTCAAAATCACTAATTATTAGAGAAATGCAAATCAAAACTACAGTGAGGTATCACCTCACACCAGTTAATGGGCATCATCAGAAAATCTACAAACAACAAATGCTGGAGAGGGTCTGGAGAAAAGAGAACCTTCTTGTACTGTTGGTGAGAATGTAAATTGATACATCCACTATGGAGAACAGTATGGAGGTTCCTTAAAAAACTAAAAATAGAATTACCATATGGTCCAGCAATCCCACTACTGGGCCTATACCCAGAGAAAACCATAATTCAAAAAGATACATGCACCCCATTGTTCATTGCAGCACTATTTACAATAGCCATGTCATGGAAACAGCCTAAATGCCCATCAACAGACGAATGGAGGAAGAAGTTGTGGTACATATATACAATGGAATATTACTCAGCCATAAAAAAGAATGAAATTGGGTAATTTGTAGACTCATGGATGGACCTAGAGACTGTCATACAAAGTGAAGTAAGTCAGACAGAGAAAACCAACTATCATATATTAACACATATATGTGGAACCTAGAAAATGGTACAGATGAACCAGTTTGCAGAGCAGAAATTGAGACACAGAAGTAGAGAATAAACTTATGGACACCAAGAGGGGAAAGTGGTGGTGGGTGGTGCTGGTGGTGTGATGAATTGGGAGATTGGTATTAACATGTATACACTGATGTGTATAAAATGGATGACTAATAAGAACCTGCTGAATAAAAAAATAATTAAAATTAAGTTTTAAAAATAGAAAAAAAGAAAAGGGACTGGAATTTATGGGTCATATGATAACTCTATGGTTAACATTTGAGGAACTGTCAAGCCATTTAAAAAGTGCTGTACCATCTTACAATCCAACCAGCAATGAGTGTTTTAACTTCTGCAAACCTTCCCATCACTTGTTATTGTCTGCCTTTTAAAATTGTAGCTATCGTTGTAGGTGTGAAGTGGTATTCCATGGATCTTTATATTGTAATTACCTTAATGATTTGAACATCTTTTTACTTATCACATTTTGATTCTAGTTACAAATAGTATTTCCATGAAAAAATATAGGAATTTTAAACAACAAATATATTTTATGTATAAATGTTCCAGATATTGCATAGCATACAGTTTCATACTAAATAAATATTATTTGAAATTTTATTTTATTTTTATTTTTAATTTTAATTTAATTGGGCTTCCTTATCCTGTGTCTTTATTTGAAAGGTATAGCAACCTATTAGCAGGAACCTTGGAATAGGGTGAATAATTCTTTAAAAAAGTAAAAATACTGAAAGTCAGTAGGCCTAGATTTTAACTTCAGTTTTGTAAATAACCCTGTAAGTTATTTAACTTCACTTGGCTGCCTTAACATGTACAACAAGGGAGGGAGATAATGCCTGACCTCACTTTCTTCACAGGAACATTGTTAGAATGAATAAGGTAATGTACACATAAACACAGAGCATATTAGAAGAAAAATACTCTATAAAACTGTAGTATCATCTTTACTATTATTATTATAGAGGGAATTTCTGAAAAGTCAGCTGGCTAAATATATTATAGTAATCTTCTACAAAAGAGAAAATAAAACCATCATTACAATATAGATTTAATGGCTCTGTTTTCCATTTTATTCAGCACAGCATAAGAATATAGCTGTACCCACTTTGGATTATTACAAAAGTACATTGTCTTCTGTTTCATGTTACCTTTATGGCTTCTTAATCGGGACCTAAAAATATGTGTGCTATTGAATTTATTCCTTTCCTTATATTTCCTTATATTCAGTAAAAATTACTGAAGCATAAAGAGTCAGAGGTGCCAGATTATTTATTTAGATTACATCTTGACTCTTATATGTGTGTGTATGTATATATGTATACATAAAATTATCATTATCAAAGCTACTTTTATTGAGTGTCTGCTATATACACCTCAGAAAACCTTTCAAAGTTGGCATACTTAGTATTATTACATATGTGTACATAGTGAAAATATAATCTTTGTGCATTAATAATACAGAATTACACTGCATATAATCCTCTGAAGGCTATGTGATGGCCCACGTATTTAACAAAAGTATCAGTATGTTAGTTTATATAACTTAGATCCTGTATGTTAATTTATACATCTTAAATCCTGATTACTTCGTCTTATAATGGAAGGATCATATATAACTATGAGTTTACATTTTAAACAATAGATGTTGGAATGAACAATTGTTTTGACTAGCTCTATAAACATGGGCAGATCAACTTCTCAGGGATTCTTTGTGTGAAATGTTATGGGATTGTTCAAATTAACTACATTTTTAAGCTCTGCTCACATTCTAATGTTTTTGGAATATGCAGAGCTTTTAAAGCAGAGGGGGGTGAAGAAAAAGAGGCTAAATTCTGGGATGATGTTATAGAATATATATGGAAAATATACATATATATATCTCAAAACAAAATCTAACAATTAGAACCCTTTCAAAACTTTAGTTTTCTAAAGTAATTAAAACTTTATGATGTCAATATTTTCCTTCCACTTTTTGTGTAATTCTTACAAAGTATTAACTTTAGCATGCAATTCATAAAGCACATATCAAAATAAGGTTAGAAATAGGTGATGTCCAGTAAAACAAGTGAGGTGTATGAGTAGTTTTATCCCAGCATATTTAAAACATTCTGTTTCTGATTGTTAATTTGTTTTATAGTTACTTTCTTCAAATATTCTTCTAATATTTTACCTAAAAATGGAACTTAGATTAGATGTATTTTAATGAGGATCACTTTTTATTTTTTATATGTTTTATATATTTGAGAGAAATTATACAATTATTTACTTACAAATGTTATAATTACTTAATAAAATCTAACGGAATTCTTGGTTTTGATTGTGGAAAAGTTTTAGATTTATTTTCTCCAAGGCCTTGAAAACAGATATTTTATTTTTGTCTTCATCCACAAAGGCATTTAATATTTTCAAACTAATGTGTCATATTTGGCTGCCCTTGTCATATTATATCAATCATCTTCCTTTCAGTGAGGCATAATCTCATTTTAGTTGATGAACATAACTTGATTTGAGATACTAGGGCTCCATTTTATATAAAAGGTCAAAGAAAACAAAAGTAAAGGTGAAAATTTTAAGATTAAAAACAAACTAAAGTCTTTTGTCATGGAACAATTGGAATACACACTAGAAAATATATGTTTTTATTCTTCTTGTATTCTTACTTCTCAGTTATATTTAAATATATAAATTTAAAAGAGGCAAATATGCAATAAAATGACTGACTGTTAGATGCAATTATGGCTGTAGTAATATAGATAAAAGTTTTGACAAATATATATATATATTTTTAGTAAAGCCACTTTGTTTTATTGTTGACAAATTTGTTATATACTTTTTTTTTTTTTTTTTTTTTTTTTTTTTTTTTTTTTTTTTTTTTTTTTTTGCAGTATGCGGGCTTCTCACTGTTGTGCCCTCTCCCAGTGCAGAACACAGGCTCCAGACGTGCAGGCTCAGTGGCCATGACTCACGGGCCTAGCCACTCCACGGCATGTGGGATCTTCCCGGACTGGGGCACGAACTGGTGTCTCCTACATCAGCAGGCGGACTCTCAACCACTGTGCCACCAGGGAAGCCCCTATATACTTTTAAATAGTGTTTGTTTCTGCCAGTGTATGCTTCAATAAGTTATGCCTCATTTTTATATCCCTTTGTTTTTTCTGCTGATTCTAAATTCTCTTGAATCATATGGTGTCAGATAGATTCTTCAAGAATTTTTGCTTTCTACTATTAGACCCTACTATGTTTGCCATTGCAACTACCTCTTCTGCCCCTCACTTTTTGACATTTAGATTTTATAGTTATTCAATAAAATATTCCTCCAACAAACATAAAATAGAGTTATAATACTCCTTAATTATTTACTAGGGAAGTTGATATTATTACTGAATTCAGAATAAGGAAAAATAAAAAGAAAATAAAACTAATGAAATATCATGGGCTTGAATTATTCTATAAATATTTTACTTTTCTCTTCAATTAGCCTGCATGGAAATTCAACATCACTATTTTTTATGGTATATTCTCTTATAAATTTTGAATATTTTTATTTTTTAACCTTTAATTTTGAAATTAAGTTAAAGATAACTGTACCTCATTCTCTCCCTCATTGCAACCAATTAAAGCTAATTTAGTAAAATGCCTGGGAAATTGAGAAATAAATAAAAATCACAGTAAATTAGTTTAGTATTTTAAGAACAGTGATAGTTGAGTTACAAATTATAGGGGTTTTTTGCAACAACTTAATATTTAATGAATGATAGTGATAGCAAACACAATGTTCACAAGTCACATTTTACTATTTCTATTTTTATGTTACAATTATAGACATCAGTATAGTAAAACAATTTTTTTTAATTAGTAAAATTCTTAGAGCAGTTTTATGTATACCAAAGTATTGAAGAGAGAGCAAAGAGTTTTCATATATTCCCTTGTCCCCATCCAAGATTTCCTCTATTATTGACATATTTCTTTGATGTGGTACATTTACTACAATTGCTACTAGTACCACGCCTCTAGTTGTGGCCTGTAAGTTTTCTTTCTCCAGTTGTGGCTCGCAGGCTCCAGAGTGCATGGCCTCTGTAGTTTTTGTGGCATGCAGGCTCTCTAGTTGAGGCACGAGCCTTCAGTAGTTGTGGCACACAGGCTTAGTTGCCCTGGGGCATGTGGGATCTTAGTTTCTCTATCAGGGATCAAACACATGTCCCTTGCATTGGAAGGCCGATTCTTTACCACTGGACCACCAGGGAAGTTCCTGATAATGTGTCTTTTACAAATTGAAAATTTGTGGCAACCCTGTGACAAACAATTCTATCAGCGCCATTTTTCCAACAGCACTTGTTCACTTTGTGTTGTATTTTGATAATTTTTGTAGTATTTCAAACATTATTATTTTTATTATATTTGTTATAGTGATCTGTGAACAGTTATCTTTGATGTTACTACTACTCCACAAAGCCTCAGATGATAGTCAGCATATTTTAGCAATAAAGTAACTTTGAACTAAAAGTTTTTTTAAGCATAATGCTATTTCATGCTTAATAGACTATAGTATAAATATAACATATATTCACTGGAAAACCAAAAAAAAAATATGTGACTTACTTTATTGTGGTCTGGAACTGAACCTGCAATATCTCCGAGGTATGCCAATATTAGGTAAAATCTTTAATTTACATTATGGTTCATTCTTTGTGTTGTACATTTATATGTTTTTGTCAAATGCTTAAGGCCATATGTGCACCATTGCAGTATTGTGCACCATTACAGTATCATACAGAATAGTTTCACTGTCCTAAAAATCCCATGTTCCACTATCCTTTCCTTTTGTCATTCAACCCATGGAAATCACTGATATTTTTACTTTCTCAGTAGTTTTGCCTTTCTCATAATGCCACATATTTGGAATTTTATAATATACTGACTTTTTAGACTGATATTTTTCACTTAGCAATATGTATTTTAAGGTTCCTCTGTGTATTTTGTGACTTGATAGCTTATTTATTTTTATTTCCATTGTATGGATGTACTACACTTTGTTCATCCATTCATCTATTAAAGAAAACCTTGATTATTTCCAATGGTTGGTAATTATAAATATAGTTGCTATAAATATTTGCAGGATTTTGTGTGGATATGTCTTCAATTCATTTGAGTAAATGCCTAGGAGACTGATTTCCGGCTTGTATGGTAAAATTATGTTTCATTCTATAAGAAACTGTCAAATAGTCTTCCTAAGGTTGTACCTTTTTTGCATTCCCATTAGCAATGAACACAAGTTCCTGTTGCTTCACATTCTCACAAGCAACAGATCCTGCAGTGTTCTGGGGTTTAGCTATTCTAATAGGTTCCTAGTGGCATCTCACTGTTGTTTTATTTTACAATTCATTAACAACATATGATGGTGACACATTTACTATCTGTACATTTTCTTTAGTGAAGTGTCTGTTCAGATTTCTGCCTGCTTTTTAACGGGTCCTTTGTTTTATTATTGTGGAGTTTTAACAATTATTCATATATTTTGGATAAAAGCACTTCATCAAATATGTATTTTGTAGATATTTTCTCCCAGTTGTGGTTTATCTTTTAAACCTCTTAACAGTGTCTTTCACAGAGCAGAAGTTTTTCTTTTTAATGAAGTCCAACTTAGCAATGTTTTCTTTCATGGATTGCACTTCTGAATTGTTTTTAAAAACTCATTGCCAGAGCAAGGTTAAATAGATTTTTTTCCATTATGATCTTCATATGTTATCTTTTAAAGTTTTATAGTTTTACACTTAAATTTAAGTATAGTATCTATTTTGGGTTAATTTTCATGAAAAGTGTACAACTTATGTCTGCATTCAATTTTGAATATGAATATGTGGATATTCAGTTGTTTTGGCACAATTTATGAAAAAGACTATTCTTTCTCCATTGGGTTTCCTTTAGTCATGTCATAGAACAGTTGACTATATTTGTGTGGGTCTATTTATGGGCTCAGTATTCCATTCCACTAATCTTTTTGTCTATTCTTTCACTAATACACACTACCTTGATCACAGAAGCTATACAGTAAATCTAGATGTTGAGTAATGTCAGTCTTCTGACTTTGTTCTTCTTCAATAATGTCTGGACTATTCTGGATATTTTTTTATCTATATAAACTTCAGAATGAGTTTTTCAAAATCCACAAAATAACTTGCAAGGAAATTTATTAGAATTACATTAAATCAGTAAATGAATTTGATGGTAACTGACAACATAAAAAATATTGTCTTCAAATCCATGAATATGGAATAACTCTATTTAATTTTTTCAACAAAATTTGTAGTTTCTCTCATATTCATCTTGTACATATTTTCCTGGATTTTATCCTAAGTATTTCTTTGGCAGGGGAAGGGAATCATGTAAATACTGTTGTGTTTTTAATTTGAAATACCATTGCTGGAATATAGGAAGGCAATTGACATATATTAAATATATTAACCTTATATCCTGCATCCTTGCTTTAAGCACCTATTATAATGTTCCAGAAATATTTTTGTCAATTCTTTTGGATTTTCTGCATATATATTCATGTTTCTCTCTATATATATATATATATATATATTCATGTCATCTGTGTACATATATGTTCATGTCATCAGTGTACTTTTAGTACACTGTTGAAAAGGAGAGGTGAGAAGGGACATTCTGGCTTGATCTTAGTGGGAAAATTTCTAGTTTCTCACCATTAGGTATAATGTAGCTGTAGGGTTTTGGAGATGTCCAAGTTAATGAAGTTTCCTTCTATTCTTAGTTTTCTGAGAGTTTTTATCATGAAAGGATGTTGGAGTTTGTCAAGGGCTTTCTCTGCATCTATATGAACAATGATCCTTTTTTAGCCAATTGAAGTGATGGATTATATAAACTTATTTTTGAATATAAACTTGTGTTGCATACCTGGAATAAATCCCATTTGAGTGTAGTGTATAATTTTTTCATACATTGTTGAATTTGATTTGTTAATATTTTATAGATTATTTTCACATCTATGCTTATGAGAGATATTGTACGTTTTCTTTTTTATAATTTATTTGTCTGACTGTGTATTAGGGGAATGCTGGCCTCATATAATGTATTAGAAAATTTTCCTCCTGCTTCCGTTTCTCAAATCAGATTGTAGAAAATTGGTATCACTTTTTCCTTAACATTTTGGTATAATTCATCAGTAAAAGCTTTTGGGCCCAAAATTTTGTTATTTTGAAAGGTTATTAATTGATTCAATTTTGATAGATATCAGTCTATTTGAATTATCCATTTATTGTTATGAATTTTGGTCAATTGTTTCAAAGACTGCATTTCATCTAAGTTATCAAATTGGTGTGCATACAGTTGTTCATGACTTTTTTTGTTATCTTTTAATATCCATGCTATCACTAGTTATGGTCCCTCTTTTATTGCTGATATCATTACTTTGTATCTTATCTCCTTTTTCTTGGTTAGACTAGCTATGGGGTTATCAATTTTATTGATCTTTTCAAAGACCAAGCCTTTTGTCTTATTGATTTTCTCTATTGTGTACCTGTTTTCAATTTTACTGATTTCTGCTCTTGGATTTTGTTTCTTTTCTTATCCATACTTCGGATTTATTTTGCTCTTCATTTTTTCTGGTTCCCAAAGTAGAAGCTTAGCTTATTAACATTTGATTTTTCTTCTAGTATATGCATCAGTGTGATAGATTTACCTCTAAGCATAGCTTTTCCTGCATCCTGCAAATTTTGATAGGTTGTATTTTCATTTTCATCTTGTTCAAAATATTTAAAAATGATTTTTGATACTTCTTATTAACCTGTGCAATTTAGAATATATAATTTCATAGTCAAGTATTTGCAGATATTTTTTAAGCTATTTCCCTGTTATTTTCTAATTTCTGAGAGTATATATTGTATAATGTCTATTCTAAATTTGATCAGATGTATTTTATGGCCAAGAATGTGGTCTATATTGATGAAATGTTTTACATGAGCTTGAGGATAATGTGTATTCTGGCTTTGTTGAATAAGTATTTTATAAATGTCAATTACATCCAGTTGATTTATGGTGCTTTTCAGTTCAACTTTATATCCTTTATGATTTTCTGCCCTCTGGATCTGTCAATTACTAAAAGAGGGGTGCTGAAGTCTCCAAGTATAAAAAGGATTTATCTCCTTGTAGTTCCTCATGTATTTTGCCATTCTATCATTAGGACATAAAAGTTGAGGATTGGTACATCTTCTTGGAGAGTTGACTCCTTTATTATTATGTAATGTTCTTCTTTAGGCTATTAATTTTTCTTTCCTTGAAGTCTTCTGTTTCTGAAATTAGGTACTATAGCTCTCTTTTAACTACTGTAGCATACATCTTTCTCCATCCCTTTACTTTTAATTTATATGAGTCTTTATATGTAAAGTGGATTTATTTTAGATAACATATTTCTTTTTTTAACAATTCTCATTCTCTTTCATTTGATGTATTTAGACCATTTGCATTTTAAATGATTATAACATACTTGGATTAATATCTACATTTGTAATTGTTCTCTATTTACTGCTCTTCTGTGTTTCTTTTTTTCTTTCTCTTTTTCTTCCTTTTCTGGTTCTGGTTCTAATTGAGAATTTCATATGATTCTGTTTTCTTTCCTATCTTAACATATCAGTTATATTTCCTTTATTTTTAAATCTTCAGTGAGTATCTTAGAAATTGCAATGTACATTTAAAATTAACTCAGATTCTGTTTCAAATAGCTTTACACCACTTTATAGGTAGTGCAAGTACAGGCACACCTTGGAGATATTGTGAGTCCAGTTCCAGACCACTGCAACAGGCAAATATTGCAATAATATGGGTCACATGAATTATTTGCTTTCTCAGTGCATGTAAAAGTTATGTTTACACTGCATTATAGTCTGTAAAGTGTGCAATAGCATCATGTCTAAAAAACAATGTACATATCTTAATTAAAAATACTTTATTGCTAAAAAATGTTAACCATTATCTTGGCCTTTTATGAGTCACAATTTTTTGTTGGTGGAGGGTCTTGTGTTGGTGTTGATGGCTGCTGACTCTCAGGGTGGTAGTTACTGAGGGCTGGGGTGATTGTGGTCATTTCTTAAAATAAGACAACAATGAAATTTGCTGAACAGATTGACTCTTCCTTTTACAGACAATTTCTCTATAGCATACAATATTGTTTGATAGCATTTTACCCTCAGTAAAATTATTTTTTTTTCAAAATTGAAATCAATCCTCTATAACCCTGCCACTGCTTTATCAACTAAGTTTATGTAATATTCTAAATCCCTTGTTGTAACTCAACAATTTCCCAGCATCTTCACCAAGAGTAGATTCCACTTAAGAAATATTCTGCGCTTCCCTGGTGGCGCAGTGGTTGAGAGTCCGTCTGCCGATGCAGGGGACATGGGTTCGTGTCCCAGTTTGGGAAGATCCCACATGCCGCGGATTGGCTGCGCCCGTGAGCCATGACCACTGAGCCTGCGTGTCCGGAGCCTGTGCTCCTCAATGGGAGAGGCCACAACAGTGAAAGGCCCATGTACTGCAAAACAAACAAACAAACAAACAAAAAAACATTCTTTGCTCATTTATAAGACACAACTCCTTATCTGTGAACATCTTACCATGAGATTGCAGCAATTCAGTTACATTTTCAGACTCCACTTCTAATTCTAGTTCTCTTGCTATTTCCAGCACATTTGTGGTTACATTATGCACTGAAGTCTTTAACCCCTCAAACTCATCCATGAGGATTGGAATCAACTTATTTCCAACTCATTATTTTGACCTTTTCCAATGAATCAGAAATGTTCTTAATAGCTCTAGAGTGGTGAATCCTTTCCAGAAGGTTTTCAATTGCCTTTGCCCAGATTCATCAGAGGAATTACTATCTATGGCAGCTATAGACTTACAGAATGTATTTTTTTTAACAATAAGACTTGAAAGTTAAATTTACTCATTGATCCGTAGGCTGCAGAATGGATGTTGTATTAGCAGGCATGAAAAAACACTAATCTTGTACATCTATATCAGAGCTCTTGGGTGACCAGTGGCATTGTCAATAAGCAGTAATATTTTAAAAGGGATCTTTTTATCTGAGCTATAGGTTTTAACAGCTGGCTTAAGATATTCAGTAAACCAAGTGTTGTAATCCGAGCTTTGTTGTTCCATTTATAAAGCACAGGTCTAGTAGTTTTAGCATAATCCTTAAGGACCCTAGAATTTTCAAAATGGTAAATGAGCCTTGGCTTCAACTTCAAGTCACCAGCTACATTAGCCCCTAGAAAGAGAATCAGTCTGTCCTTTGAATCTTTGACTCCAGCCTTGACTCCTCTCTAGCTGTGAAAGTTCTTGATAGCATCTTCTTTCAGTATAAGACTGTTTCATCTGCATTGAAAATCTGTTGTTCAGTGCAGCCACCTTTATTATTTACCTTAGCTAGATCTTCTGGATATCTTGCTGCAGTTTCTACATCAATGCTTGCTGCTTCACCTTGCACTTTTATATTATGGAGATGGCTTCTTTCCTTAAACCTCAGGAACCAATGTGTGCTAGCTCCAACTTTTCTTCTGCGGCTTCTTCACATCTCTCAGCCTTCATAGAATTGAAGAGAGATAGAGACTTACTCTGGATTAGGGTTTGGCTTAAGGGAATGTGGTGCCTGATTTGATCTTCTATCCAGACCACTAAAACTTTCTCTATGTCAGCAGTAAGGCTATTTTTTTTTAATTAATTAATCAATTAATTATTTTTAATAGATCTTTACTGGAGTATAATTGCTTCACAATACTGTGTTAGTTTCTGTTGCACAACAAAGAGAATCAGCCACATGCATACACATGTCCCCAGATCCCCTCCCTCTTAAGCCTCCCTCCCATCCTCCCTATCCCACCACTCTAGGTCATTGCAAAACACCGAGCCAATCTCCCTGTGCTATGCTACTCCTTCCCACCAGCCAACTATTTTACATTCAGTAGTGTATATATGTCGATGCTACTCTCATTTCTCCGCAGCTTCGCCCTCCCACCCCATGTCCTCAAGTCCATTTTTTATGTCTACATCTTTATTCCTGCCCTGCAACTAAGTTCATCAGTATTTTTTTTTTTTTTTTAGTTTCCATATATACGCATTAGCATATAGTATTTATTTTTCTCTTTCTGACTTACTTCACTCTGTATGATAGACTCCAGGTCCATCCACCTCACTACAAATAACTCAATTTAGTTACTTTTATGGCTGAGTAATATTCCATTGTATATCTGTGCCACATCTTTATCCATTCATCTGTCAATGGACACTTAGGTTGCTTCCATGTCCTGGAGCTGTAAGTAGAGCTGCAGTGAACATTGTGATACATGTCTCTTTTTTAATTATGGTTTTCTCAGGGTATATGCCCAGTAGTGGGATTGCTGGGTCATATGGCAGTTCTATTTTTAGGTTTTAAGGGACTTCCATACTGTTTTCCATAGTGGCTGTATCAATTTACATGCCCACCAGCAGTGCAGGGTGGTTCCCTTTTCACCACACCCTTTCCAGAATTTATTGTTTCTAGATTTTTTGAAAATGGCCATTCTGATGGGCATGAGGTGATACCTCATTATAATTTTGATTTCATTTCTCTAATAATTAGTGATGTTGAGCATCTTTTCATGTGCCTCTTGACAATCAGTATGGCTTCCATGGTGAAATGTCTATTTAGGTCTTGCACCCATTTTTTAACTGGATTGTTTGTTTTTTTGATATTGAGGTCCATGAGCTCTTTGTATTGTTTGGAGATTAATCCTTTTTCTGTTGTTTCATGTGAAAATATTTTCTGCCATTCTGAGGGTTGTCTTTCTGTATTGTTTATGGTTTCCTTTGTGTGAAAAAGCTTTTAAGTTTATTTAAGTCCCATTTGTTTATTTTTTTAAATTTCCATTTCTTTAGGAGGTGGGTCAAAAAAGATCTTGCTGTGGTTTATGTTAAAGAGTGTTTTTCCTATGTTTTCATCTAAGAGTTTTATATTGTCTGGTCTTACATTTAAGTCTTTAATCCATTTGGAGTTTATTTCTGTGTATGATGTTAGATAACATTCTAATTTCATTCTTTTACATGTAGCTGCCCAGTTTTCCCGGCACAACTTACTGAACAGGGCCTCTTTTCTCCATTGTATGTTCTTGCCTACTTTGTCGTAAATTAGGTGCCCATATAGGCATGGTTTTATCTCTGGGAATTGTATCTTGTACCGTTGATCTATGTTTCTGTTTTTGTGCCAGTACCATACTGGCTTGATTACTGTAGCTTTGTGGTATAGTTTGAAATCAGGGAGTCTGATTCCCCCAACTCTGTTTTTCTTTCTCAAGATTGCTTTGGCTATTTGGGTTTTTGTGCTTCCATATGAACTGTAAAATGTTTGTTCTAATTCTGTGAAGAATGCCATTGGTAGTTTGAGAGGGATTGCATTGAATCTGTAGATTGCTTTGGGTAGTATATTCATTTTAACGATATTGATTCTTCCAATCTAACAACATGGTATATTTCTCCATCTGTTTATGTCATCTGTGATTTCTTTCAGCAGTGTTTCATAGTTTTCTGAGTACAAGTCTTTTGCCTCCTTAGGCAGGTTTATTCCTAGGCATTTTATTATTTTTGTTGCAATGGTAAATGGGAGTGTTTCATTATTTTCTCTTTCTGATTTTTCATTGTTGGTGTATAGGAATGCCAGAGATTTCTGTGCATTAATTTTCTATCCTGCAACCTTACCAAATTCATTGATTAGTTCTAGTAGTTTTCCGGTGGCATCTTTAGGATTTTCTCTGCATAGAATCATGTTGTTGGCAAACAGTGACACTTTTACTTCTGCTTTTCCAATTTGATTCCTTTTATTTCTTTTTCTTCTGTGACTGCTGTGGCTAGGACTTCCAAAACTATGTTGAATAAGAGTGGTGAGAGTGGACATCTTTGTCTTGTTCCTGACTTTAGTGGAAGTGCTTTCAGTTTTTCACCATTGAGTATGATGCTTGCTGTAGGTTTGTCATATATGTCCTTTATTATGTGGAGCTAGGTTCACTCTATGCCCATATTTTGGAGAGTTTTTATTGTAAATCGATGTTGAAATTTGTCAAAAGCTTTTTCTGCAACTATTGAGATGATCATATGGTTTTTATTCCTTAATTTGTTAAAGTGGTGTGTCACGTTGATTGATTAGTGTATATTGAAGAAAACTTGCATCCTTGGGGTAAACCCCACTTAATCATGGTGTATGATCTTTTTAATGTGTTGTTGCTTTCAGTTTGCTAGTATTTTGTTCAGGATTTTTACCTATGTTCATCAGAGATATTGGTCTATAATTTTCTTTTTTAGTGATATCTTTTTCTGCTTTTGGTATCAGGATGATGGTGGCTTTGTAGAATGAAGTTGGGAGTGTTTCTCCCTCTGCAATTATTTGGAAGAGTTTGGGAAGGATGGATGTAGGTCTTCTGTAAATGTTTGATAAAATTCACCTGTGAAGCCATATGGTCCTGGACTTTTGTTTGTTGGAAGATTTTTAATTATGGTTTCAATTTCATTACTTGTGATATATCTGTTTATATTTTCTAATTCTTCTCGGTACAGTCTTGGAAAATTGTACCTTTCCAAGAATTTTTCCATTTCTTCATGGTTGTCCATTTTATTGGCATATATTTTTTGTAGTAGTCTCTTATAATCCTTTGTATTTCTGCAGTGTCAGTTGTGATTTCTCCTTTTTCATTTCTAATTTTATTGATTTGCATCTTCTCCCTTTTTTTCTTGATGAGTCTGGCTAATGGTTTATTGATTTTGTTTTTCTTCTCAAATAACCAGCTTTTAGTTTTATTGATCTTTGCTATTGTTTTCTTTATTTCTATTTCATTTATTTCTGCTCTGATCTTTATGATTTCATTCCTTCTACTGACTTTGGGATATCTTTGTTCTTCTTTCTCTAGTTGTTTTAAGTGTAGGATTAGATTGTTTATTTGAGATTTTTCTTGTTTCTTGAAGTGAGATTGTATTGCTCTAAACTTCCCTCTTAGAACTGTTTTTGCTGCATCCCACAGGTTTTGGGTCATCATGTTTTCATAGTCATTTGTTTCTATGTATATTTTTTTAAATTTCTTCTTTGAGTTCATCAGTGATCTCTTGGTTATTTAGTAGCACACTCATTAGTCTCCATGTATTTGTGTTTTTTACAGGTTTTTTTTCCTGTAATTGATTTCTAATCTAATAGAGTTGTGGTCAGAAAATATGCTTGATATGATTTCAATTTTCTTAAATTTTCCAAGGCTTCATTTGTGAACCAAGATATGATCTATCCTGGAGAATGTTCCATGCACACTTGAGAAGAAAGTGTATTCTACCACTTTTGGGTGGAATGTTCTATAATTATCAATTAGATCTATCTGGTCTCTTGTGTCATTTAAAGCTTGTTTCCTTATTTATTTTCTGTTTGGATGATCTGCCAATTGGTGTGAGTTTGGTGTTAAAGTCCCCTACTATTGCTCTATTATTGTTGATTTCCCCTTTTACGGTTGTTATCATTTTCCTTCTGTATTCAGGTGTTCTTATGTCAAGTGCATAAACATTTATAATTGTTATATCTTCTTGTTGGATTGATCCTTTGATCATTATGTGGTGTCCCTCCTTATCTCTTGTAACAGTCTTTATTAAAGTCTATTTTATCTGATATGAGTACTGCTACTCCAGCTTTCTTTTAATTTCCATTTGGATGGAATAACTTTTTCCATCCCCTCACTTTCAGTCTCTATGTGTCCCTAGGTCTGAAGTGGGTCTCTTGTAGACAGCATATATATGGGTCTTGTTTTTGTATCCATTCAGCCAGTCTGTGTCTTTTGGTTGGGGCATTTAATCCATTTACATTCAAGGTTATTATTGATATGTATGTTTCTATTACCATTTTCTTAATTGTTTTGGGTTTGTTTTTGTGGGTCTTTTTCTTTTCTTGTGTTTCCCACTTAGAGAAGTTTCTTTAGCATTTGTTGTAAAGCTCATTTGGTGTTGCTGAATTCTCTTAGCTTTTGGCTGTCTGAAAAGCTTTTGACTTCTCTGTCAAATCTGAATGAGATCCTTTCTGTGTAGAGTAATCTTGGCTGTAGGTTTGTCTCTTTCATCACTTTAAGTGTATCATGCCACTCCCTTCTGGCCTGCAGTTAGTGCTGAAAAATCAGCTGATAACCTTATGGGGATTCCTATGCATGTTATTTTTTGTTTTTCCCTTGCTGCTTTTAATACTTTTTCTTTGAATTTAATTTTTGTTAGTTTGTTTAATATGTTTCTTTGTGTGTTTTTCCCAGGGTTTATCTTGTAAGGGAGTCTCTGTGCTTCCTGGACTTAGGTGACTATTTCCTTTCCTATGTTAAGGAAGTTTTCAACTATAATCTCTTCAAATATTTTCTCAGACCATTTTTTTTCTCTTCTTCTGGGACTACCCAGAATATTGCTGCATTTAGTGTTGTCCCATAGGTCTCTGAGATTGTATTCAATACTTTTCATTCTTGTTTTCTTTATTCTGCTCCTTGGCAGTTATTCCACCATTTACCCTTCCCACTCACTTATTTGTTCTTCTGCCTTAGTTACTCTGTTATTGATTCCTTCTAGTGTATTTTTCATTTCAGTTATTGTGTTGTTCATCTCTGTTTGTTCTTTAGTTCTTCTAGATTTTGTTAAACATTTCTTGTATTTTCTCATTCCATGCTTCCATTCTACTTCTGAGATTCTGGATCATCTTTACTATCATTACTCTGAATTATTTTTCAGGTTGATTGCTTATTTCCTCTTTATTTATTTTGTCTTGTAGTTTTTTTTTGTTTGTTTGTTTTTTGCTGTACATGGACCTCTCACTGCCGTGGCCTCTCCCGCTGCGGAGCACAGGCTCTGGACACGCAGGCCTAGCGGCCATGGCCCACGGGCCCAGCCGCTCCGCAGCATGTGGGATCCTCCTGGACCGGGGCACGAACCCGTGTCCCCTGCATCGGCAGGGGGACTCCCCACCACCGTGCCACCAGGGGAGCCCCATGTCTTGTAGTTTTTTACTTGCTCCTTCATCTGTGACATACATTTTTGCTGTCTTTTTTTTTTTTTTTTTTTTTATGAGTGGGATTGTGTTCCTCTCTTACCGGTTGTTTAGCCTGAGGCTCCCAACACAGGGGTTTGTAGGCTATTTGGTACAGCTATGTCTTAGTGCTGAGATGAGGAACTCCATGGTAACTCACTCCAATGAATATTCCCTGGGGTCTGAGGTTCTCTGTTAGTTCAGTGGTTTGGACTCAGAGCTCTGACCACAGGAGTTTGGCCCCACCCCAGGCTCATGAACCAGGATTCCATAAGCTGCCTGGGGCAGCAAAAAAAAAAAAAAAAAAAAAAAAAAAAAAAAGAAACATAAAAAAAAAAAAAAAAACTGGGGGAAAAAAAAAAAAAAAAAAAAAAAAAAAAGAATAAGAACGAACCATAACAAAGTAAAAAATAAAATTAGACTAGGGAACTCATAGATATATTAGGAAGAATATAAAAATAAAAATATAGATGAATCAACAACCAGAAGGTACACCAGTACCACAATAGTAAAAAAGAGCAGGAGGTTAAAGAAAAAAAGAGGGGGAAATGTCTTGGCTGTGGAGAGCAGGGCCTAAGCAAGTGTGAGTTTGGGGTTGTGGGCATGGCCAATGCTCAGTACCCACAGGGCTGGAAAAGGCCCTGGGGTCTGTGAGGAGTGGTGCTTAAGCTCAAGGAAGAGGAGGGGTCCAGCGTTCCCCTCACCCCTGGCCTCAGAGGCAGGGGACCTCACTTGGGAGGACAGCAGGCTTCCTCGGCTCAAGTAGGCTGGGCAAATGCCCTCCTCTCCTCTCCTCCTTCTCTGGTCTGGGAGGGTCCCTCCCACCTACCTCTCCTGATCTCCCCAGCCTACCTCCTATAACCACAAGGACCCATGTAACCTGGAGGGGGTTTTAGGGGGCAGGGGATTGGCCTGGGAGCTCAGCAGTCTCCCTGTGCCCGAGTGTGCAGGCAATTACCTTCCACTCCTCTCCCACCCCTCCTGGATGGCTCCTCCCACCTGACTCTCCTGATCTCTCCAGCCTCCCTCTTTTGTCCCCAGGACCCACACTGCCTGGATGGGGCTTTGAAAGGGAGTGACCAGCCTGGGAGCTCACCAGGTTCCCCAGCCTGAGTGGGCTAGGCGATCACCCTCCATTCCTCTCCTGCTCTTCCTGGAGAGTTCCTCCCACCTGCCTCTCTTGATCTCCCTGGCCTCATGGACGCTGATCCTCTCTGTTCTCCACTTCTCTCCCCTCAGTCCCCCTACAACCTACCGGTTCCCTTTGGTGTTCTTCCCATCTCCTTGGGCATCAGAGTCCCCCACCAGTGTCCTGCAGGAGCCCTAGTTGTGGGGAGATGTTAACTCCATGTCTTTCCACACCACCATCTTGACTCCACCTCCTATTTTGCTTTCTTATCATGTGTGTATTCACTGGAGTACCACTTTTAATTTCCTTCAAAAACTTCTTTGCATTCACAACTTGGCTAGCAACTTGGTGCAAAAGGCATAGCTTTTGGTCTATCTAGGTTTTAGACAAGCTTTACTCATTAAACTTAATCACTTCTAGCTTTTGATATATAGTGAGAGAGGTGAGACTCTCCTTTTCACTTGAACATTTAGAAGCCATTGTAGGGTTATTAATTAGCATAATTTCAATATTATTTTGTCTGAGGAATAGGGAAGCCCAAGGAGAGGAAGAGAGAAAGGGAAATAGCTGGTCGGTAGAGGAGTCAGTACACACAGTATTTATCAGATAAGTTCACCATCTTATATGGGATTGGTTTGTGACACCCCAAAACAATTACAGATCACCATAAAAAATATAATAAAAATAAAAGTTTGAAATTTCATGAGAATGATCAGAATGTGAAATAGAAACATGAAGTAAGCAAATCCTGTTGGAAAAATGACCTGATAGATTTGTTCAAGGTAGGGCTGCCACAAACCTTCAATTTGTAAAAAATGCAATATCTGTGAAGCACAATAAAGTGAAGCACAATGAAATGAGGCATGCTTGTAACTCATAACAGGGTATTGTTTTATTCCTGCCTTCCATACTTTATAACATTGCTGTCACTCATTTTACGTATTCATAAGCCATACTTCCTAAATATATCACTGCTATAAGTATTTTGAAATAATTCCTATATTATATGAATTAAAAATAATAAATATAAAATATTTTATTTTACCTTCATTCATTTCTTCTCTAACTCTTCTTTACTTTATGTAGATCCAAGTTTCTAATCTATATCATTTTCCTTCTCATTGAATAACTTTTTACATTTATTGCAGGTAGGTCTTATGGTAACAAATTACCTCAACTTTTGTTTGAGAAAGTTTAATTCTCTTTCACTTTTGAAATATAATTTATCCTGGATAGAGTATTCCAAGTTGGTGTCTTAACTTTTCTCTTTCAACGCTTTAAATAATTCACCCCACTCTCTTCTTGTTTGCATGGTTTCTGAAGAGAATTCTGATATAATTTTAATCTTTGTTTCTTTGTAGGTAAGGTTTTTATTTTTTTGTTTTTGTTTTCCTCATGGCTACTGTTTTTTGTTTTTGTTTTTGTTTTGCTGCACACAGGCCTCTTACTGTTATGGCCTCTCCTGTTGCGGAGCACAGGCTCCGGACGTGCAGGCTCAACGGCCATGGCTCATGGGCCCAGCTGCTCCACAGCATGTGGGATCTTCCTGGACTGGGGCACAAACCCACATCCCCTGCATTGGCAGGCGGACTCTCAACCACTGTGCCAACAGGGAAGCCCTCCTCATGGCTACTTTTAAGATTTTCCTTTATCTTTGATTTTTTTTTCAATTTAAATATGATATGTATATGTCTAGATTTTAAAATATTTATCCTGTTTAGATTTCTCTGAGCTTCTGGGATCTCTGTTTTATTGTCTGTCATTAATTTTAGAATACTATCAGTCATTATTGCTGCACATATTTCTTCTGTTCCTTTCTTTCTCTCTTTTTGGTATTCCAATTATGTGTATGTTACACCATTTGTAATTGTCTCACGTTTCTTGGATATTCCTTTCCTCTTTTCTATTTTTTTTATTTTTCTGTATTTCAGTTTTATATTTCTATTGACATATATTAAACTTCACTCATTCTTTCCTCAGCCATGTATAAGGTGACAAACCCATTAAAGGCATTCCTCATTCCTGTTACAATTTTTTGCTAGCATTTCCTTTTGATTTTTTCAAAAAGTTTTTAACTCTGCTTGCATTACCCATCTGTTTCTGTGTGTTGTCCACCATTTCCTTTATAGCCTTAGCCTTTTTAACATCATTATTTTAAATTTCTAGCCTGATAATTCTAAAATATTTGCCATATCTGAGTCTGGTTTTGATGCTTGCTTTGTATCTTCAGACTATGCTTTTTGCCTTTTTGTATATCCTTTAATTTTTTGTTGAAAGCCAGACATGATGTATTGGGTAAGTGGAAATAAGGTACCCATTTACACAAATTGATGTGTCTTCTGATTACTTATGCCTACCTGTGACTTGTAGAAATAAAACTGGGAAAATCCTGGAGAAATCCTCAAACTGGTTTGAGTTTGTTCACCTTTCTCAGAGCATCCAAATTAATAAAGGGAGAAAAATATTAAATGAACACTGAATCTGTATGCCCCTGGTTATATTTTATATTTTTTTGCTATAGAAACTGTATTGAATTCTCAATGTCTAGAAACCTTAGATAAATAAAAATTTAATGTCCACTAAAAATTGTGGCAAGATTGTCACATTGGTTCAGAACAATAGATTTGTGTCAGGGGGAAGTCATCACCCATCACTGTGCGTGATGCAGCTTTCAGTTCAGTTAATTTTTGGTAAAAATGAACAATGTACCACAAATTCAGCAAATTTAGCAAGGGTTTCTGGATGATCTCTATGACTTCAAAGTTCCAGTTTACTTGACATAATCTCTTGAAAAGAAAACAAACTTTATTTTCTCACATAAATTTCAAATTTAAAACAGAGAAATGATAAAAACAACTTTAATATTTATGGAGAGTTTGTCTCTCTCTTTAAAATGGGAACATTTTAACTACTCTGAAAGACAAAAGATGGTTACTTTACCCTCCTTATTTTCATAGTAATTCACTCATTTAGCAAGTATTTATTGAATACCTATTATGTACCAGGGACTGTTTAGGTGTTAGAGGTATGAAAGTCTGTCTGTGATACCCCTGCTGTCAATGAGTTTATATTCTAATAATGTGTGTGGCAGAAAGTAAATACACAAAAAAATAAATACATGCTAAAATATCAGCTACACATAACTAATAAGAAGACACACTGATTTGTGTTATTGGGTGAAAAAGGGATAAGGATTACTATTTTAGATCAGGTGGTCAGAGTATTTCTCTCTGGAGAGGTGACATTGAACAGAGATCTGAATAAAGGTGCATTGTATTCAGAATAAACAGGTCATGAAAAAGTGTTCAAATTATTGTTTGACATAATGGAGGAATATAAAAAAGGCCCATTTAGGTGGACACTATTCAGAAGTTGCCAAATGACCTGAAATTGATGTCTATATGGCTTTAGCCAGTGATTCCCAAATGTGGATGCAAATTAGAATGACCTGGGATCTTTAAAAACCACTAATGTCTGAATTCTACTGGTAAACATTTCGACTTAATTAGTATTGTGTGCAACCTAGGCAGCTGAATTTTTAAAAATTTACCCAGTGATTCTAATAGGCAGCAAAGTTTGGCAACTTAGCTACACTCTAAGTTGTCTTTCAATCTTTGAACAGCATAAATATTAAATTACATAACATAACACAAAATCAACTTCACAATCTTGCCTCAGTTTCTCCCAAATCATATCTGCCACTATATCTTTTGCTGCATTCATCAGATTTTCCAGGTCCTTTCCTTCTCAGTGCTTCTGCTTATGCTGGGTATTATATGACTGAATTTTCTTTATTTTTGTCCACTCTCTCTCTTTGAGTAACTCCCAATTTAAATTTAATTTCAGATGTCCCTTGTGTAGTATTCTACCTTTGCCAGACTAGTGTGCCCATTACCCCAGTTTCCATGCACAATTTGTTGACCCTTGTTGTTCCAGCATAATTATCAATAATGACTCCCATTTTACTCACAAAAAAGCTCCAGTTTGTTCCATGGTTTTTATGGCCATGTTTTAATTTGTGTTCCCACAGTTCCTATAATGTTTATAATTTGTCAGAACATACCAAAATTTTTAATTAACTTTGGTACATCCTTTACTATTTTGTGAACTCTGTAAGGGTAAGACCACACTATATTTTGTTTTGTAACCCCCATAACAAGCACATGACACAATAGATATTCACATAAATTATTGAATCGATTTAATGGATGTATAGAAGTTAATGTATATAGGAATAATGTAGTATTTTGATAAAATCGTCTCAAATATTTATATATTTAATTTTTAAACTATTTTAATTCTTACACTTCTGGCCAATATTCAATCAGATGTCCAGAATATTATGGATTGAATTTACACAAATCCAATTAAAGTCACATCTGCAACACAGTGACAATGATTTTACCAATATAGTCTGAAGCAAATTGAGGTCAGTGTACATTTTCTCATAACCTTGCTCTTAGCTTTTCTTCCATGAACTGCAGAAGGTTTCAATTTACTGAAGCACCGAGGTAGGTAAGATCCAATCAAAGTAAAAGCAAAATCAATAAATGTTAACCTCGAAGGGCTAAATAGTAGTGACATCAGTCATGAAGAAAAGTTGTTTGTAGGTTTGAAACACTATTGTTCTGTAATGGTAGGAGAATAAAACTGCAAATATGACCCTGATATATTTAAGTTTTATTTAGCTTAATGTATTTAACATGCAGACAAAGAGATTCAAACTTAATTGCATTATATTGATAGACTAGTGCTTAACAAGGAAAGAAAAATTTGATCTTTTCATTATAATATGAAAATATTTTGTTATTGTAACGTTTTTTGATAATATATTCTAAAATATGATCACTTAGAAAATGCTTTTAATGTTTGTGATAATATTTATGTAAATGGTTATTTCTTTTAAAATTAATACTTTTAAGGTATATGTGCAAAGGTATACATGGATTTTATACCTAGAGCAAAATGTATTAAATATAAAGGAAAAGCAGAACTATATATCAAAAAATATATAGAAAAGTGATTAAAAGCACACGCATTTCAGTCCCACCTTTGCCAACTTATTAATCTTATTTTTGTATTTGTAACACAATACTACTTATCTAATATGGTATTTTGAGGATTCTTGTAGTACAAGAACATATCAGATACCTCTTAAATATTTATCAAATAACTGAATAAATGACAACATACAATAATAAAGAATCAAAAAATTGGTGGCATACAAGGGGAGGACACTGATTTTTTCCATCAATAATTTTGTGAAGATTAAATGAGTAAAATGATTTGAGTACCAAATATAACTTGTGACACAGTTTTTTTTTCAGTTCATTTTTATCAATTTTAATATTGCCATCCATTTCCTTTCATTGATTCATAAATCAACCATGGGTAATTGCTTTATTTGACCACTTTTGACTCACCACTGGTTTTATATTCAATCTAATAGTTTCATTCCTAATACACTTCAAATTCCTGCAAAGATTAACATCTTGCATGTATGTTTTAAATCTGTGGAAATAAAATTAAGGTAAGAATTATACACATCTTGTGTTCAATATGATCACATACAAAGCTATAATCCTGAACTCATGACAATATTGTAAAATGGTTTTTACACTACTCTATCACACAGTTCATTGTACCATATCCAGTACAGAGATCATCATACTCTCATTTATATTTAGGTTATTTTTCAATACTTCTACACCATTGTGAAATACCTGATCTTTAAACTAAACCTCTAGTATAGCATAGATATTTCTATAGACTGAATGTTGATTCACAATATTATACTTAAGCACACTTGTTTTTGAACAGTGTGTGCTTTTCCCAGAAAAGTTTATAATTCATCCAGGAAAGAGGTTTGTTTTAAGACAGTGTCCTGAAACTAGGAAGATGAGGCTTACATATCTTTGCTTAGGGGCAGACATGTTTAAGAACATCACATTCATATGCCACATGAATTGGGTTGGGACCAATAAGGATAATATCCTCTCTCATTTTTACCCTTTTGTTATCACTTAAGACGTAATATGATTTTTATATATCTAGTCTGATCTCATCTCTTACAAGTGGAGGATGACAGTGTCAAGCAGATAAGTGCATTAAAGAGAAAACAGGGATCCTTTAGAACCCCATATTAACTGCTTGAAGATCCCAAGGTTAAGATAAACAGTAGGGACACCAGAAGGTGGCCTAATGCAATTTAGCTGCACTTTTCATCACATATTGTCCCTTCTTTGACAACTTAAATAATTTGTATTATTCAGCCTTAAATGAAGGAAATCCTGCCATTTGTGTCAACATGGATGAATCTGGAGGACACTATGCTAAGTGAAATAAGCCAGGCACAGACAGATAAATACTGCATAACCTCACTTATATGTGGAATTTTAAAGTGAAACTCATACTAACAGAGAGTAGAGTGGTACTTGCTGGGCATTGCGAGTGGGGGGAATGGAGGATGATGGTCAAATGGTACAAACTTTCAGTTATAAGATGAATAAATTCTGGATACCTAATGTACAATATGCTAACTATAATTAATAATAGTGTACTATATATTTGAAATTTGGTAAGAGAATAGATCTAAAGTGTTCTCATCACACACAGAAAGGTAGCTATGAGAGGTGATGGATATGTTAATTAGCTTGTTTCTGGTAATCATTTCACAATGTACATCTATATAAAAACAGTATGTTGTATACTTAAATGTATATAATTTTTATTTGTCAGTTATTTCTCAATAAACCTGGGGACAAAAAATAAATTTTTCTTTCAAAGCCTGAAGAAATAATTTTAGAGAAACATATTTTTTTCTACAAATTGAAAAGAAAAATAGTTGTTTTTATTATTCCCTTGACCATGAGATTTCATTAAAGCAATCAGGTTTTCACTCTAGAAAATAACATAATGGTATGATCAATAAATTTTGGTTTCTAAAATTGGCTTATAGTTAGAATGAATATGACTCTATTGTATGTTTTATAGTCAGTGTTCAATATTTGATGCCAGAAAGCCCCCTGGTTGGAGGAGGGCAACACATGGCAGTCAAATCTCTGCAGTTGCAGCTAGCATCACGGTGATAAGAAGTTGTTTCATGTTTGTTGTTTTGTTTTGGTTTTTGCTCAACTGAAATCAAAAAAGCTAACAAAACTAGAAGGGCAAACTGTGCCAGGAAGAGAGGTGTAAATAAAAATCCAATACATCAACTGGGAAATCTAGATATTACTGATAAGATAGGGCTAGAAGCAAATATCACAGCAGCCGTAATCCAAGAAGAAGATAATAGCATGAGAAAGCTTTAAGAGGGCATAAGTCTTGTCTGTCTTAAATCAGACCTATCCGCTTTTTCAAATGAAAGAACAAACACACCAATGATTCTTTTTTTTAAGTGACTGACAGACTGAAGGAAAAAACATAAGTTAAAAGTAAATGAGAGGGACTTCCCTGGTGGTGCACTGGTTAAGAATACACCTGAAAGTGGAGGGGACACAGGTTTGAGCCCTGGCCCAGGAAGATCCCACATTCTGTGGAGCAATTAAACCCGTGCACCATAACTACTGATCCTATGCTTTGGAGACCATGAGCCACAACTACTGAGTATGAGTGTCACAACTACTGAAGCCTGAGTGCCTAGAGCCTATGCTCTGCAGCAAGAGAAGCCACTGCAATGAGAAGCTCACGCACTGCAACAAAAAGTAACCCCCGCTCACTGCAACTAGTGAAAGCCCGTGTGCAGCAAAGAAGAGCCAATGTAGCCAAAAAATAAATAAATGAGTGAATAAATTTTTAAAAAAAAAGTAAATGAGAGAGAGATCAAGATGGCGGAAGAGTAGGAAGCAGAGTTCATCTCCTACTACAGAAACATTGAAAATACATCTACAAGTGGAACGATTAAGGTAGATTAGCTACTGAGCACCAACAGGAGACCTCAGACATCCAAAAAGACAAGAAAACCTACACATAACCAGGTAGGACAAAGGGAAAAAGAAAAAGAAGGAAACAGAACTGGGCCTGTGTCCTGGGGAGGGAGCTGTAAAGGAGGAAAATTTCCTGTACCTTGTGGAGATCAGTGGGGAGATCAGCCTGGACAGAGGAGGAGCTTCAGGGCCTAAGAAGAGAGAGGAAAACTGGTTTGTGGAAGGCAAAATGGGGAGTAACCTTCATAGGGAGTCACCACCACCACCACCCTGCACTCCCCAAACTAAGATTTTCCTCTTTTGGTGAGGGTGGGGTTTGGGTGCTTGAAGCTCAGACTCCAGAGCTCAGTTCCAGGGAGAGACCAGGGTTAGGTGTGGAAACAGCCTTAAGAGGTTGGGCCATGGCAGTGGAGGGTGAACTAGGCAAAAGCTTGGTCCCGCCAGAGAGGCAAGGCACCATTATTGGGAGTTGTATGAAGAGAGGGGCAGGACCACCAGAAGAGCTTATTTCTCTGTGAATGCACCCAGGCAACAAGACACTGCCTATGGGAGCTCCAGGGGCTGGCATGAATTGCCACCACCATCTCGGGCTCCAGAAGCAGACACTGGTTGCCTCTTCTAGACACACAGGCAGACATCAGACCCTGCCCTTGCTGATCCAGAAGGGCATAGACAACTCCTGCCACTAGGAATTCCACCAGAGGGCCCAAGGACCTGCCATGCTGACTTGGAAGGGTGTAGATACTCCTGCCAATAGGAATTCTGCCAGTGGGCCCCCAGACCTGCCCACCCTGTCCCGAGGAGGCAGATAGATTCCGCAACTAGGAAATCTGTCAGTCAGTGCCAAAACATGCACTGCAGCCCTGGGAGTGTGCAGATAGCTCCCCCAGTAAATCTGTCAGTGGGTGCCAGGACATTCCCCACCGTCCCTAGAGCATGGATAGCTTTTACTACTAGAAAATCTGCCAGTGGGTGCCAGGACCTGTCATACTGTCCTGGGAGGGCATGGATAGCTGCTCCTACTAGGATATCTGTCAGTGGGTGCAGGGACCTACCCCACTGTCTTGGGAGCATGCAGATAGCTCTTGCTACTAGGAAATACATCAGCTGATACCAGGACCTGCCCGCTCTGTCCCAGGAGGGCACGGATAACTCCCCAACTAGGAAACCACCCAGAGGAAGGGCTGAAAACACAGCTGAGCCCCAGGGGCCATGTAATAAGGAAAGAAAAGATGAAATCTCTCCTCACGGCTGCACAGTGTGGAGTTATGGCTGCACACGAGTTACATCTCCACTGATGGTTTCCTAAATTTAGCACCTGTGAAACATCTGAAAGGGCAACAAGTGCTCCTACAGCTGGGATGGGTCTGGCGTTAGCAGCTCTGGGGTTTGTGGGCATGTACATGTGGGGCTTGATCCAGGCCAGAGTCTGAGTTGCCTCTATATCTCCCACAGTGGGTCTAGGTGCACAACTACTGCAGTCCTGGGACCTGACCTCAGTGATCTATGCCAGTGGCCTGGTGAAATCAATGCCTGAGAGTCACCTGGGCCAATTGCAAACTTACCTATAGCTAAGGCAGTACTGAGAGCAGTGCCAACAAAAGTGTGCTTTGTGAGCCCACACGATGGACAAAAGTGGACACAACAGAACACATTCACAGGTGAACATCTCCAGAGGAAGAATACTCAGTGGCTTCTCTCCTAGTGGGAGTGCTCCAGTTCCACCTACCTTGTGCTGCAGATCAGAATTACAGCTAAGAAACAGATCTGGTGGCCTCTACTACAACAACTAGGGAGCAGACCTGACCCCTGATAAGGCAGTGACAACCACAGAGCAAAGGGGAGGCTCCTCTCAATATCCTGGGCAGGATCTAGTCACCACAACACCTATTAATTCCCCTATCAAGGGTATAATGGCATAAGCCTCTAGACCAACCTCACCCAACTGGGGGCAGATACCAGAAGCAAGGGGAACTATGATGTGGCAGCCTGTGGAAAGGAGACCACAAACACAGTAACTCTGACAAAATAAGATGGCAAAGAAATTTGTTGTAGATGAAAGAGCAAGAAAAAACAAAACCTACAAGAACAACAAAAAGAAGAGGAGATAGGCAGTCTGCCTGAGAAAGAAATCAGAGTAATGATAGTAGATGGTATCCAAGACCTCAGAGAATGGAGGCATGAATATAGAAGACACAAGAAAAGTTTAACAAAGACCTAGAAGGACTAAAGAACTAACAAACAGAGATGAACAATGCAATAACTGAAATGAAAATACACTAGAAGGAATCAATAGCAGAATAATTGAGGCAGAAGAACAGATAAGTGACCTGGAAGACAGAATGGTGGAAATCTCTGCTTTTGAACAGAAAAATGAAAGAAGAAAATGAAGACAGTCTCAAAGGTTTTGGAGACAACATTAAACACAAAAACATTTGAATTTCAGGGGTCCCAGAAGAAAAAATAAAAGAGAAAGTCCTGAGAAAATATTTGAAGAGATTATAGTCAAAAACTTACCTATAATGAGAAAGGAAATTTTGAACAAAGTCCAGGAAATGCAGAGAGTTCCATAAAGGATAAACCCAGGACAAAAAAAAACATGCCAAGACAAATATTAATCAAATTAACAAAAATTAAATACAAAGAAAAAATATTAAAAGCAGCAAGGAAGAAGCAACAAATAATATACAAAGGAATCCCCATAAGTTTATCAGTTGATTTTTCTGCAGAAACCCTGCAGGTCAGAATGGAGTGACATGATATACTTAAAGTGATGAAAGGGAAAAACCTACAACCAAGAATACCCTAACCAGCAAGGTTCTCAATCAGATTTGATGGAGAAATCTTAAGCTTTACAGACAAGCAAAAGCTAAGAGAATTCAGCACCACCAAACCAGCTTTACAACAAATGCTTAAGGACTTTCCCTAGGCAGGAAACACAAGAGAAGAAAGAGAAAGGGAAGAAAATAGACCTGCAAAAGACCACATAAAACAATTAAGAAAATGGCAATAGGAACATACCTATCAATAATTACCTTAAACGTGAATGGATTAAATGCTCCAACCAAAAGACATGGACTGAATGAGTGGATACAAAAACAAGACCTGTATATATGCTGTCTACAAGAGACCCACTTCAGACCTAGGGATACATACAGAGTAAAAGTGAGAGGATGGAAAAAGATATTTCATGCACATGGAAATCAAAAGAAAGCTGGAGTAATAATAGTCATATAAAACAAAATAGACTTTAAGGTAAAGACTGTTACAAGAGACAAGAAAGGACACTACATAATGATCAAGGGATCAATCCAAGACTATATAACTATTGTAAGTATATATGCACCCAACATAGAAGCACCTTAATATATAAGGCAAATTCTAACAGCCATAAAAGGGAAAATTAACAGTAACACAATAATAGTGGAGGTTTTTAATACCCCACTTACACCAATGGACAGCTCATCCAGACAGATAATTAATAGGGAAACACAGTCCTTAAATGAAAAATTAGACCAGGTATACTTAATTGATATTTATAGGACATTCCATCTGAAAGCAGCAGAATACACTTTCTTCTCAAGTGCACACAGAACATTCTCCAACATAGATCACACCTTGGGTCACAAATCAAACTGGAGTAAAGTTAAGAAAATTAAAGTGATATCAAGAATCTTTTCCAACCACAACACTATGAGATTAGAAATCAATTACAGGGGAAAAAATGTAAAAAACAAAAACACATGGAGGCTAAACATTATGTAATTAAATAACCAATGGATCACTGAAGAAATCAAAGAGGAAATTAAAAAATAACTAGAGACGAATGACAATGAAAACACGATGACCCAAAACTTATGGGATGCAGCAAAAGCATTTCTAGAAGGAAGTATATAGCAAAACAACCTTACCTCAAGCAACAAGAAAAATCTCAAATAAACAAGCTAAACTCACACATAAAGCAAATAGAGAAAGAAGAACTAGCAAAACCCAAATAAATCATAAAGATCAGAGCAGAAATAAATGAAATAGAAAGAAGAAAACAATAGCAAACGTCAATGAAACTAAAAGCTGGTTCTTTGAGAAGGTAAACAAAATTGATAAATCTTTAGCCAGACTCATCAAGAAAAAAAGGGAGAGGACTCAAATCAAAAAAAATTAGAAATGAAAAATGAGAAGTTATAAATGACACTGCAGAAATACAAAATGCCAAAAGAGACTACTACCAGCAACTATATGTCAATAAAATGGACAACTTGGAAGAAATGGACAAAATCTTAGAAAGGTACAACCTTCCAAGACTGAACCAGGAAGAAATAGAAAATATAAACAGACAAATCATAAGCAATGAAATTGAAACTGTGATTAAAAATCCTCCAACAAACAAAAGTCCAGGACCACATGGCTTCACAGGTGAATTCTATCAAACATCTAGAAAAAGCTAACATGCATACTTCTCAAACTCTTTCAAAAAATTGCAGAGGAAGGAACACTCCCAAACTCATTTTACGTGGCTTCCACCACCTTGATACCGAAATGAGACAAATATTTCACAAAAAAGAAAATTACAGACCAATATCACTGATAAACATAGATGCAAAATTTTTCAACAAAATATTAGCAAACAGAATGCAACAACACATCAAAATGATCATACACCATGATCAAGTGGGATTTATTCCAGGGATGCAAGAATACTTCAATAAACACAAATCAATCAATATGATACATCATATTAACAAACTGAAGGATAAAAACCTCAATAGATGCAGAAATATCATTTGACAAAATTCAACACCCATTTATGACAAAATTTATCTAGAAAGTAGGCATAGAGGGAATCTACCTCAACATAATAAAGAAAGTATATGACAAACTCACAGCTAACATCATTCTCGATGGTGAAAAACTGAAAGCATTTCCTCTAAGATCAGGAACAAGACAAATATGTGCACTTTAACCACTTTTATTCAACATAGTTTTGGAAGTTCTAGCCACGGAATTCAGAGAAGAAAGATAAATAAAAGGAATCCAAACTGGTAAAGAAGTAAAACTGTCACTGTTTGAAGATGACATAATACTATACATAGAAAATCCTAAAGATGCTACCAGAAAACTACTAGGGCTCACCAGTGAATTTTGTAAAGTTGCAAGATACAAAATTAATGCACAGAAATCTCTTGCATTCCTATACACTAACAATGAAAGATCAGAAAGAGAAGTAAAGGAAACAATCTCATTTTCCATCACATCAGAAAGAATAAAATACCTAGGAATAAACATACCTAAGGAGGCAAACGACCTGCATGCAGAAAACTATGAAATATTTATAAAAGAAATCAAAGATGACACAAACAGATGGAGAGATATACCATGTTCTTGGATTGCAGGAATCAATCTTGTGGAAATGATTACATTACCCAAAGCAATCTACAGATTCAGTGCAATCCCTATCAAATTACCAATGGCATTTTTCATGAAATTAGAACAAAAAAATTACAATTTGTATGGAAGCACAAAAGACCCCAAATAGCCAAAGCAATCTTAAGAAAGAAAAATGGAGCTGTAGAATGTGGCTCCCTGACTTCAGACTATACTACAAAGCTATGGTCTTCAAGACAGTATGGTCCTGGCACAAAAACAGAATTATCAATCAGTGCAACAAGATAGCAAATCCAGTTATAAACCCACAGAACTACAGTCACATAATCTATGACAAAGGAGGCAAGAATGTACAATGGAGTAAAGACAGTCTTTTCAATTATGGTGCTGGGAAAACTGGACAGCTACATATGAAATAATGATTAGAACACTCCCTAACACCATACACAAAAATAAACTCAAAATGGATTAAAGACTTAAATGTAAGCCCAAACACTATAAAACTCTTAGAGGAAAATGTGGGCAGAACACTCTTTGACATAAAGCACAGCAAGATATTTTTCGATTCACCACCTAAAGTAATATAAATAAAAACAAAAATAAACAAATGAGCCCTAAATAAACTTAAAAGCTTTTGCACAGAAAAGAAAACCATCAACAAAATGAGAAGAAAGCACACAGAATGGGAGCAAATATTTCAAATGAAGCAAACAACAAGGGATTAACCTCCAAAATGTACAAACAGCTCACGTGGTTCAATATCAAAAAACAAAAAATCCAATCAAAAAATGGATGGAAGAGCTAAACAGACATTTATCCAAAGAAGACATACAGATCACCAAAAAGCACATGAAAAGATGCTCAACATCACTAATTATTTGAGAAATGCAAAACAAAACTACAATGAGATACTACCTCACACTAGTCAGAATGGCCTTCATCAAAATATCTACCAAAAATAAATGCTGGAGAGGATGTGGAGAAAAGCAAACCTTCCTCCACTGTTGGTCCAGCAATCTCACTCCTAAGCATATACCTGGAGAAAGCCATAATTCAAAAAATATATGCATCTCAATGTTCACTGCAGTAGCAGGCTATGGAAGCAACCTAAATGTCCATCAATAGAGGGATGGATAAAGAAGATGTGGTACATGTTTACAATGGAATATTACTCAGCCATTAAAAAAAACAAAATAATGCCATTTGCAGCAACATGGATGGACCTAGAGTTTGTCATATTGAGTGAAGTCAGACAGAGAAACACAAATATCATATGATATCACTTATATGTGGAATCTAAAAAATGGTACAATGAACTTATTTACAAAACAGAGGTAGAGTCACAGTTGTAGAAAATAAACTTATGGTTACCAGGGGATAAGGTGGGGGAGGGATAAATTGGGAGATTGGGTTTGACATATACATTCTACTATATGTAAAATAGATAACTAAAAAGAACCTACTGTATCGCACAGGGAACTCTACTCAAAACTCTGCAGTGGCCTATATGGGAAAGGAATCTACAAAAAGAGTGGATATATGTATATGAATATGAATAACTGATTCACTTTGCTGTATACTTGAAATTAACACAACATTGTAAATCAAATATACTCCAAGAAAAACTTAAAAAAATTTTGATGACCAATTATAAGTCCAAGTGTTAGAAATAAAAAAAAATAAATGACAGATGTTATCCATGCCCCCCCCCCCCAAGAAAAGTAAGTGAGAAGTGTTTCCACAGCTCATTTTAGGCTGCAGATCATTTAATAATATCTGGTTCTTGCTTTTCAATTTTCTAATTAGACTTGAAATATTTTTGGTAAGTTCATTTTTCCTCTTGGAAAACCAGGACCCAGCATATGAAATTCATTTTCTTTTGGTTAGTATCACATACCCATTAAGCTACCCCACTCACTCATATGCTATTTTAGTTTTCCTGGAAATTTCTGCTTATATGGGAGTGAAGTTGTACAGAGATTTTACCTAAAGGAATGGTAAACTGGCATAAACTTGACTTCTTTACTTTTATTTAATTTTATACTTACTACTCAGTGCAGTTTTTAGGGGTCCTTTGTGGTACTGATCTCTGTGGAAATAATATCTCATTGTGCAAATTCTCAAGGTTGTAGGACAGTATGATTCTCAAACTCTTTTCAAATGCAATTAACTTCTTTTCTGGTTCATACTCCTTTAGTTAAAGCAATATTTCTACCCATGAAATACAGAACTTTATTCCCATTTGTTTGAGTGACCCAAGCACATTACATCTGTATAGATCACTGGTTATTATGATGTATAGGTCATGTAAAGAAGACCTTCAGCTTCACCATAATGAGCCTTGGTTCACTTGGTTTTCAAGTGCCCTGTCAGTTTTGGTTAAATATTGCTAACTTTGCACAGCAGAATGCAGAATGTTCATTTTGTAATTGATAGTAGGCAATGGAGGAGTGAAGCTTTTTATACTCTGTGGAAATGGAGAAGTCATATATTGTGTTAACATAAAATCCCATTATACAGAACCTTGTACAAAGAGTACAATTGATCATAATATCCTACACAGAAAGTCATGGGGTTAAATCAGACATCCTAGTCCCTAATAAATACATGAATAAAATTACCCTGAGAGTAAATTTATTAAGATGCCTCTGAGACCTGAAATGCATTCAATATAACTTAAGAAAACATAATTTACTTTCCAGAAAATCAAGGAAGACTACATATATTATTAATCGTTACTGCCTATGAGAACTGAGATATTAGGTTTTTAAATTAAAAAAAAAATTCTGTGATATAAATGCATATTCATAAGATATTTGTGTTTCTTCAAGCTTAAAATGCTTTAAATATAACACAGTTATTCTGCACCTTCATCCTATGAAAATATGTGCCATTTTTTCTATTTTTAAATTTTTTTAAATGAAACTTTAAAAAAAAATAAATTTATTTGTTTATTTTTGGTTGCATTGTGTCTTATTGCTGCTCATGGGCTTTTCTCTAGTTGCAGAGAGTGAGGCCTACTCCTTGTTCTGCTGTGTGGTCTTCTCAATGCGGTGGCTTCTCTTGTTGTGTAGCACAGGTTTTAGGCACGTGGGCTTCAGTAATTGTGTCACATGGGCTCAGTAGTTGTGGCACACAGGCTTAGTAGCTGCGTGGCATGTGGAATCTTCCTGGACCAGGGCTCAAACTTGTGTCCTTTCTGTTGACAGGCAGACTCCCAACCACTGCCCCACCAGGGAAGTCCTGACATTTTCTTTCGAATTTAGCACTTTAAATCTTTCAGCATATTGCTAATTAGCATTATTCAAAGTTAAATTGAACAATTTTTGAAGTTAAATTACATTTTATAAAACAGTAAGAAAAATATTTTTTGAAACAGTTTTAGTGGAGAATTTAGAGTATAATTATTTTGTTATTTTATTTCATTTTTCTTTTAAAATATTATCGAGCAAGGGGCTTCCCTGGTGGCACAGTGGTTGAGAGTCTGCCTGCTGATGCAGGGGACGTGGGTTTGTGCCCCAGTCCGGGAGGATCCCACATGCCGTGGAGCGGCTGGGCCTGTGAGCCATGGCCGCTGAGCCTGCACATCTGGAGTCTGTGCTCCACAACGGGAGAGGCCACAACAGTGAGAGGCCCGCGTACCGAAATAAATAAAAATAAATAAATAAATAAAATAAAATATTATTGAGCAAAAATACTTTTCTAATATATTCTGTACTAGGCATTAGTGCACAACAGCAGTGAACAAGGCCAACCAAAACTTCATAGAAATATATCAAGTTGGAGAACAAAATATAAAACATATAATTATTAATAGGTATTGTAATAAGCAGTGCATTGATTCTCTTCTGTATACAGCATCATACCCACTAGGTCTTGTCCTATTGCAAATACTTCTGCAGTGTCTAGTTCCACACAGGCTTAAACAGCAGCTTGATGTTCATGCATGCCTTGCAGCCACAACTTCCTTGTCTTCCTAGAACCTCAGGTACACAAACACATCTGCCACTCATATATACAGAACTCAAAAGTGAAGGGGACTTAAGGCACAGAGCAAGGTTGGGCTGACATTTGGCCAATAGGATATATGAGCTGATAAATAAATACTTCCTATTTCCATGCTCCCACTCTGCTCCACTCCTGCTCTCTGTAATAACATTCACAAATAGATTATTTACACAGAAAACTTTATTATAAGTGCTAGTCTTGGGGGAAACTCAGGTTAAGATAATGAGCACCATAAATACCTATAAATAACAGACACTGAGAATGAGGTTGTAGAGCTAAATTACTCACCAAATAGCAATAGTAATTCTTGGCAGAAGTGATGATTTCTGGCATGAAGTAATATGACATAGCTGTGCTTATTTTCACTTGTGGTTGATTGGTATGGATAGAGGTGAAAGGTGAAGTGTTGCCTTTTTCAATGGCTTTGGTACTTGATCAATATGGACAAACGTGTAAGTATAAATACTGAGGGATTAATCTTAAATACATGTTACTAAATGAAATAAGCCAATATGAAAAGACTACATTCTGTATGATTCCAACTACATGACATTCTGGAATATATAAAACTATGGAGACAGTTAAAAATCAATGGTTGTCAGTAATGGTGGTAGGGAATGACTAGGTATAGCATGAAACAATTTCAGTGCAGTGAAAATGCTCTGTATTAAATTATAATAATGAATGCATATCATTATACATTTGTCCAAATCCATAAAATGTACAACAACAAGAGTGAACCCTAATGTAAACTATGAACTTTTGTTAATTATGATGTGTCAGTGTAGGTTCACCGATGTTAACAAATGTATCACTCTAGTACAGGATATTGATAATGGTGAGAGGTTATACATGTGTGGACACAGGGAATATGTGAGAAATCTTTACATCTTTCCCTCAATTTTTCTGTAAACCTAAAAACTGCTTCTTAAAATTTACAAAAAGTTAAGTCCTTAAAAAGGAAAGTATAGGAAAATCACTTAGAACTTTTTATGACATTGTCAAAGCTTTGTCTTTTACCCTGAGCAAGATGAGGAACCAGTAGGGGGTTTAAGCAGAGAGGAGCACAATATGACTTACAGTTTAGAAAGGATTACTCCAGATGCTCTATGGTAAAAAAAAAAAAAAAAAAACAAAGTAGGTACAAGGGTAGAAGCTAGGAACTAGTCTATATGCAATAGGCTAAATCCAGCATACTACCTGTTCTTGTAAGGTGTTGAGCTAAGAATGTTTTTACAGATGGCACTGGCAATCTCTTGTTGGATAGAGTATGCTAACAGGAAGATAATTAATTTTTTTTCATTATTTATATTGTATATAGTATATGGTGGAACACGTAAGGTGAGGACATGGAAGCACTGAATGTAGATGCCTATTTGGAAAATCCTGGCTTAGAAAAGAAGTGAATTGAGGCAAAAATAAAATGAAAGTTTCAAAATTTTTATTTTATTTTAAACATGAAATAATTTAATTAATGTAAACTGTTGACGGGATGGAGCCAAAGTTTTAGGAAGGTTCAAGTTAAATGAGAGAGGAGGGATAAATAACAAAGTTATGATTGATATGCTTAATAAGCATGACTCAAAGGCAGTAAGATAAACACAACCCTATTGTAGCCTCCCATTGATTTTTAAAAAATAATTCAGTGAGGTAATTTTTCTCTGTCCTTTGATAAAATGTTAGAGAACTCTCATTAATTCCAGTCCTTATTAAGAAATGGAAATTCCTAAGATACTTAAAAATTTCACACACAGTTTGAACTCAGTATTTAGAATTTCTAATCACAGGAAACAAAATTGTAAACTTAATTTAATGCCAAATATTTTCCCTCCCTCATCTGGAGTCCCTGGAAGTGTAGTCTAGGAAGAAAAGTCAAATATTGACTGGAAGCTCTTGTGTGAAGTTTACAATATGGCACTTTTCTCTGGGCATAGTCATGCTTATACATAACAGTTTCTCTTGGGTAATCACCATCTCATGTTGCTGGGGGTGCCTATCATTACAGGTAGTTGCTCACTTCACTCCTTGACTTTCTGTCTCTCCACACAGGCACTCATATTTGGAGTTCTATTGCTTTTTACCATGTAGAACTTTTGTGCTGGATGTAAATTGCCCTCAGATAGGGATACTTTACTATGAGTTTTTCATTTGATTCAGAAAAACACGCCTGAAAATTTTGGCCACCATCCAGAGAAAAGTAGTATTATGTCCCAGACATAGTAGAGACCTCCCTTTGCTATGCTACCCAAGTAGTTCATCTTCCTGTATTACTCTTGGTCTCTGTTTCTTTCTATGGAATACTTTTCTTTCTCCCTTGGTGGAATAGTACCTTTTTACAACAGCAGCTCTTTCCCAACCAATTTCTTCACAATTCTCTTCCAGAAGCTCCCTTTTCCCCTGCTTTATATTAAATTGGGCAAACCTCTTCTACAATTTTCTACCTTTAGGTTCATCAGCTTACATCAGAATGTCATATCTATCGAATCCAGGTGGTCAAATTGAACCCTCTCATTTAACATTCTGTTACTGTAAATTTACTGACAAAAGTAATAGAAAAGACTGGAAGTGTAATGGAAAATAATACAACATAAATTAAAACGTCAGAATGGCATTAATCAGAGATAATTCAGAATATTTCCCAAGTATAAGCTGAGTTTTGTTGCAAACATGCTCTGAGTAGAGTTTATGAAAACTACTCTTAATTATATGTTTTACATTTTAGAAAATATTCTATTCAACATCACATGATATATTAGATATGTATTGATTATTTGTAATTCAATTAGATTATTTCAATTTTCAAATCACAATGAGTAACACCAGGACGCAGTAGACATTTTATTAACCAGACATGGGCCAGGACTCCAATTTTTTGCATGGGTCTCAGATGCTTTTTCTTTTTATTTTAACTTAAAAATATTAATGAATCAATTTTCATGACAACATTCCATGATTTTATATTTTGAACATCAGAAAATTATTTGGCTGAAGCAGGAATATATCAGAGGCTTTTAGAAAGCCAACTTTCTATTAGCTAAAACACTTTGAAGTAATATAATTTATAGTTTTCATTCATTTTTAAACAGTTTATTTTCAGAATGAATGAAATCTATACAGCACATAGAAGTGTTGAGGTTTGTTGGGGGAGGGACTGTCTCCAACAAACAGGAATGTTACAGGAATAGAAAAAAAGTGGATGCAAACATTGATTTTTGGTAAGTTTAAAAATTTTGTGTCTAGTGGATCAGAGAAGCCTTCCCAAAAGAGAGGATGCCTGAGTTGGATCTTGAAACCAGATGGAAAAGTAGTACAATTCAAAGCATGTATAATAATTAACCGTACATGAAGAGGGTGGTGAGAAACAGAGATGAAACAGTAGCGGGCACTACAGAATAAAGGGTCTTGTACAGCATCCTAAGGAGTCTTTTATTCTAAAGGCAATGGAAGATCATTAAACAATTTTCCTCAAGGTAAAAAGTCATGCTGGTGGTATGTATGAAGGGATTTGTTGGAGAAAAAACCAGAAGCAAGGATCCAACTAAAAATGTTGTATTAGTAGTTCAGTTTAGAGATAAGAGGCTCTAACGCCCCATTCTATGTATGAGAAGAATGGAGAGACATTAATAAATGAAAATTGACTGGAATTGGAAAATAATAAGGTATAGAAGATGAGAAAGAGCTCACAGTCAAGAGCAAGGTTTAAATTTTTAGAATAGTTGTATGCTTTGGTATCAACCAATATAAAAATGAGAAGAGAAGAATTGCAGTTTGAGAAGAATAGGGAGGCAATAATAAAGTTGAATAAATAATTCAGTTTTGTAAATATTGACTTTGAGATGCCTAGTGGATATTTAGCTGAAGATATAAGGTATAGAGTTGTATATCAAAGTTTGAAGCTCAGGTGGATGTGTGGGCATGATAAACTGATTTGTTATTCATCAAGATATATGTATATGTTGAAATTTTGACAATAGATGAGGTTATTCAAATATAACCAGGTTTACATCACTGTTTTCTATAGAAGTTATATTTTTGTAAGCCATAGAAGATGAAAAAAAATTTCTTTGGTCTTTTATTTGGATACTTTATTCTATTTTCCTTTCAAATTAAAAATCAATACATAGTCCCTGCAATAAGCCAAGCAACTTTTTAAAGTTTCTTCTAGTTTCAATTGTAAATAATTTCACTAATATTATCTTCTTCTGAATCTTTGGATGCTTTTTCATTTACATCTCTCTGTAGTATTACTTTAGGAATTTCATTTTGCTATTCTTTTCCCTGTTTGCCCTTTGAGGAATAAAGAGATATATAGCAACCCAATATTTCATAAAGTACATGACTTACTTTTAGGCATGCTTAGTGTCTATTTGAGTATTTATATAAAATTCCTTCACAGATGTTAAATTACAGAGTATTTT
This sequence comes from Neophocaena asiaeorientalis asiaeorientalis, assembly GCF_003031525.2. Lineage (NCBI taxonomy): Eukaryota > Metazoa > Chordata > Mammalia > Artiodactyla > Phocoenidae > Neophocaena > Neophocaena asiaeorientalis. The sequence goes on along the minus strand of NW_020174043.1, from coordinate 1,210,512 downwards.
AGAGTGAGGTCCCTAGAAAAAAAGATTCTGAATCAAATGTTTGCACACAGGAGGTTTATGGGTATGTATTTGGGACAAAGTGTGTGTAGGTGAGGGAAGCAGGACTGAGCAGAGGCTGAAGTTAAATTATGGTGCAAAGGTCTCAGCTCATCCCAAGGGCTGAGCTGTCCAAAATGGAGACAAGAGGTTTGGGCCTTTGTACCCTAACATAAACTATTACTTGAAGGCAGGCTGACCTTTAAGCAAGGAATATTCCAGGTGAAAGACTCAGCTGTGAGTTGTCAGAAGTCAGTACTCACAGCACCTATGGTGCACCATGGTACCCATTAGAGTCCCCATTCTGTGTCATTTTAATCCACATGTTTCTTATAGCAAGTTCACCCCATCTGGTTCCAGAATTTCATTTTGTCTTATCTCCTGTGAAAACATATAATACGTAGGTTAGTGGGATGATTTACATTTTCTCCCTATTGCAGTTGGTCTCAAGGTCTTAAGTGATACTTATTTTCTCCCTCCTCCATACATTTTCTACCTTCCCCTCATACTTTCTAGCACTTCCATTGGTCTAGGTGGCTTACCTCATAGGTAAACATTACTTTTATCTCTCATTAATTATCTCTTCAGCTTTGGTTGATGTACTTATCTATTTACAATTATAAGAGGTACCAGGGTACTAAAAGAAATATTAGTGATTAACTGAATGTCAAACATATTCTTTATCACTACCACTTTGTAGCAATAGCCTCACTACTCACTGCTGATTAAGGTCAATTTTCTTACCAGTAAGTGAATTCCTTCACTTGCATGTCTCTGTGCACAAAGAACTTGAAATTACCATATGACAGCCATAGCTTAAAGCTTAATTGGACTTGAGTTCTCTAACAAAAGTAACCCCCCACCTCCAAAATTTGGACTTTCAGAGCCTAAGTAGTGGGGATGGGAAGTACTGTAACTGGAAGGATGGAAAACAGGACTACAACTTATTATGCTCCTTGGTTTCCAGACCCAAGTGTTCTACCTATTGGGGAAAAGCAGCATCTAATTGTTAGTGATTCATGGTGTATCCCATAACTTGGAGGATGGTGCCCCATATTCATGGGTTATCAACTCTAAGCTTGTACCTCTGCTGACCTTTTAAGAAGCCATAGTGGATCTCATCTTCATATGCCCATTGCTGCATCTCTGTTGTAAATATTTCCTTTGGTCAGAGGCAATGATCTGAGAGATCCACTGTGAATAGGTCAGATACTCTGTGAACCCTTGAAAATTGTGCTTGTGAACAGGAGTGGTGAAGGTAAGAATATTCACCATTTACATGCAAGATGGATTTTAACACTTTCAGGGTATAAGGGATCAATGCAGTAAACTTATTACCAAGTGACTGATTGGTCCTTAATTAATAAGATGTCATCAACATGGTGGTGAACCAATGTGCAAATATCATAGTGGATTTTCTGGTGTTGCATAATATATCCTCTTTAGTAGGAAAGATTCTCTGTACATTATGACTTTTTCTGTCAGTGTCTTCTATTCAGAAATTTTTACATTGCTTAAAGTAAGCCATTGCTTTTTCCAAACTTCCAAGGTCCCTCTCCTCTCTGGATTTTCCCCAGAGTGATAAAATATATATCTAGGAGAGTGTCCCATATCGATACATTCTCCAATATCCAACTTTATAGTTCAGTTCCCTTGACCCACAACCATCAGATTGCATTCCTATACATACTGTCTTGGTTCCAGCTGTTACATGTTGGCTTATTCTGTAGCATTTGTTTTTTCTTTCTTGGCATTTATTTCTTCCTTCCTTGCAGGACCAGCACTTCTCCAACCTGGCTGAGAGGGAAATGAGAATAAATTCCAAGGAAGTTTATGTTTCTTTTCAGAGCAGATGATTCTGCATCATGTTAAAACAAGGACCTGGGATGGTTCTGGTCTTTAACAGGAAAGAGTAAGCCATTTTAGCACTTCAGGAGGGTTAAGAATAATCTAGGATTTCATGATCTCAAATGAAGCCACTCCAGTTCTCATGGTCCCATTCATTTCTACTCAGGACTCTGATCTTATTGTAAAGAGACTTGATTGTGTTGAGAATCAAACATCACTGGAACTCTGCTGCTCCCATATTTATGGTCTAAGTCTAATGTTCATGTTTTTTAGGCCCTTGGTACAGGAGATGAGATTAGCTTTATAAGCTGCCAAGGAATCTCACTGATTTTTACACTTCACATTAATTCAGCCTTTAACTGACTCTCCATTATTCATGGATAGCATCTAACAATATTACATGGTTCTCTAGTCCTTATAGTTATTACTTTCCACCTATTACTCAAATGCATAAAATACTGCATCAGTCAGTTCATTTCCATTTGCATGTATCCCATTCAAGTTCAACACCAAGAAGGTTATAACAATTGCTCTGCTACATAATTCTGAGGGCTTTAAGAACACCACCTACTATCAGTGATTGAGTATTCAAAGTCAAAAGTCTGTCAAGTGATCCAGCCACAAAATCTCCCATTTAAATCTGCATTCTGGAATCATTCAGGGACCAAATATCTTAGGTTGGGTTCCATGGCAACAGATTCTGAGCTGGATATTTGCATGCAGGAGGCTTACTGGGTGGTAGACTTAAGAATGACACTTCTAAGGAAGTGAGTAAAGCAAAATGAGCAGAGGGGGAAGTTTAAAAGGGATCTAGTTGCAACAGAGTCCTTAGCCCATTCTGTAGGGATCTGGAACTGTACTGGCCCTTCAGAGTTTTCCTGAATTGGGGCCAAAGGGATGAAATGTGAACACCCATATAAAATGGTCTTTAGGTGCAGGCTGTTCATGACAAGGGAGCATAACTTTGGGTGAGAAAACAACCTTCAATCAAAGGCAATTCCTAAGATGGAGCTTCACTGTGAACTTTCAGGACCCATAACTTTCTACAGCTAAGGAAATGTGCATCTTGGTCTTGAAGGCAAATTGCAGGATCTACCACAAGGGGAAAGTTAATTAATAAGCACTGCACCTTGGACAAAAATCTGTCTTTAGGAATCATTCAATCAATATTATAGAACAGTATAGAAAGCCCAGAGATAAACCCATGCACATATCTTTGACAAAGGATGCAAGAATATACAGTGGAGAAAAGACACCCTCTTCAATTAGTGGTGCTGGGAAAACTGGACAGCTACATGTAAAAGAATGAAATTAGAACACTTCCTAACACCATACACAAAGATAAACTCAAAATTCATTAAAGACCTAAATGTAAGGCCAAACAATATAAAACTCTTAGAGGAAAACATAGGCAGAACATTCTATGACATAAATCACATCAAGATTCTTTTTGACCCTCCTCCTAGAATAATGGAAATAAAAACAAAAATAAACAAATGAGATGTAATGAAACTTAAAATCTTTTGCACAGCAAAGAAAAACATAAACGAGATGAAAAGAAAACTTTCAGAATGGGAGAAAATATTTGCAAATGAAGCAACTGACAAATGATTAATCTCCAAATATAAAAGCATCCCATGTAGCTCAATATCAAAAAAAAACAAGCAACCTAATCAAAAATTGGTAGTAGACATTTCTCTAAAGATGATATACAGATTGCCAACAAACACATGGAAAGATGCTCAACATCGCTAATCATTAGAGAAATGCAAATTAAAAGCACAATGATGTATCATTTCACACCGTCAGAATGGCCATCATCAAAAAATCTACAAACAGTAAAGGCTGGAGAGGGTGTGGAGGAAAGGGAACCCTCTTGCAGTGTTGGTGGGAATGTAAATTGATAAAACCACTATGGAGAACAGTATGGAGGTTTCTTAAAAAACTAAAAATAGAACTACCATATGACCCAGCGATCCCACTACTGGACATATACCCTGAGAAAACCATAATTCAAAAAGAGACATGTACCGCAGTATTCATTGCAGCCTTATTTACAATAGCCAGGACATGCAAGCAACCTAAATGTCCATCGGCAGATGAATGGATAAACAAGATGTGGTACATATATATAATGGAATATTACTCAGCCATAAAATGAATGAAATTGGGTCTTTTGTAGAGATGAGGATGGACTTAGACTCTGTCATACATAGTAAAGTAAGTTAAAAAAAGAACAAACAAATGCCATATATTTACATATATATATATATATATTTACATATATATATATATTGAAGTAAATCAGAAAAAGAAAAACAGATATCGTACATTAACACATATATGTGGAATCTAGAAAAATGGTATAGATGAACATATTTGCAGGGCAAGAATAGAGATGCAGACATAGAGAATGGACTTGAGGACACAGTGTGGGAAGGGGAGGCTGGGAAGAAGTGAGAGAGTAGCATTGACATATATGCACTACTATGCATAAAATAGATAGCTAGTGGGAAGCTGCTGCATAGCACAGGGAGATCAGTTCGGTGCTTTGTGATGACCTAGAAGGGTAGGATGGGGAGGGTGGGAGGGAGGATTAAGGTGGATGGGATATATGTATACATATAGCTGACTCACTTTGTTGTACGTTGTAAAGCAATTATAATCAAATAAATATTTTTTTTAAAAATGAAGAAGATAGTATATAGTGCTATTAAGAGCATGGGTTTTAGAACAACTAAATAATCATTTGACCTTGGACATATTAGTTCCTCAAAAAATTTTCTATTTATAAAATAGTGGAAATGAGAGTACATATAATAAGGAATAGTTATGTGGATTAATTAAATGATGCCAGTAAAGTTATTAGTAATGTGTTTACTACTTAGCTTAATGTGTAGTAAATATTCAGTATGTGATACTTACTTTAGGTTTATTATTATTCTTCTGTATCTGAGTAGGGATTTTGCCCTGCTTCTTGATGATTTTTCTAGTGCTTTGAAATGATGAAATATTAAATATAAAAGAGCAAATAGCAAACACATAAATGAAAAAAAAAACTTCCTTAATCTTCTAGCATAAAGTGCTACCAAGATCTTTGTATTTTCACCCCTGAGTGGAGTTCTACTCTTTTCCAGAAAGAAGTTAAAATATTAAATATTAAGTTAAAACTTTGAGACATGCAGTTAGACTTTACTTGGACCACTGGTTATAATAACTCAGCTATAATAACTGGTTATATTTTGACCAACAGGAATCCCTGTCAGCCTATGAAAGTAGTGGAGCAATGTCCAAGGTAGGATAACAAAAATCTTATAGAAAAGATAGAGTTAGAAAAGTTAGAAGAAACTGGAAACACATATGCCTTTATTTTCAAAGAAAATACTCTGATGAAGAGGAAGAATGAAGGGTGGAAAAGGAGGGAGAGAAAGAGAAGCAGAAAAAGAGGAGAGAAGAGATGAGGGAAGAGAGGCAGAGAGAGATGGAAGGTGGGAGGAAGAAAGGAAGGAAGGAAAAGAAAAGCAGAGTGTGAGAATATCAGCAGTCTAAACTACACAGGAGGAATTGTTGTCTGTTTTTCATCTTCTAATTATTAAATCACAAAGGGTCTATGATTTTTTATCTGAGAATTCTAATATTTTTCTCTGAAGAAGCTGAGAATGTCCTTCTCCTTATCTTCCACCTGAAATATTTCCTCTCCTAAATTTTAATTTTCTCATTCAATTGTTTCTTATTTCATTTGTGTAAGGAGGGGGAATGGGAGAGGGAGAGGCAGAGGGGAAGAGAGAGAGAGAGAGATCCTAACTTCCTAACTTTAAGTTCAACTTCTCTATTCTTAGAATCTTTAGCAAAGATTATCTAATATCTAGTGATATTGTTATAGACACAGAATCACTGGGCCATTTCCATAATCACTGGTGAATTGCAGTAGGTTTTTGGGTCCTGCAGTGAAGAACTCTATTATTGCCATCTTCTTTGGATGATTATCCTATTTGGCTAATGTTCTGCATGACTGCTACTGAGCTTCCATCTGTCACGGCTTAATGTAACATCTAGGACAGGCACTTTAAAAGGGTAATTTCTCTACTGTCTAGTGGACTTATAAATAATAAAGGAAAAGGAGATAACACTGTGAGTGTTTACATTAAATAAAACAGAGCCTCATTTACTGAGTACCTCTTATGAGCTAAGCATTCTACAGTATGCTCTCCTTTTAATTAATGCAAATTTCCTATAGTAGAGTCATTAGCTGGTAAAGGAAGACAAGCTCATAAATTAATTAATTTCAACACAGAATTGAAATTCAAATCTATTGTATTTAAAATCTTGACTACTTGTCTTGGTCATAATTTTTCAAATGCTTAGGAATTAGTGTAATTTTCAGGAGATATAAAAATTTCATTTAAAGGTATTCATTCCGTTTTCTATGTGTTTTCTTTGAAACCATGTCTTGAGACTCTATGTCAACTCTTGAACCCTTTTGGCTTTTCTTATCTCATATGGAAAAATGCACAAAATTACTTCACACATCTTGAAAGCCCTCAGGACAGAATGGAGTTCTATTCGTCTAACTTGCAGCATCCTACACATCTACCTGTCTACATGGGTACAACTACATAGATATATTACTAATGGCCATGTGTCTTCATGCTTTATGCTGTGTATACTTTGTGGAGTGCTGGTTTTCTCCCATTTAACTCTTCAGCTCCATTCCCTCACAAAATGTCCTTTCCATCTACCTGAGAATTACTATTATCATTCAAGATCATGAGGAATATTCTCTTTTTATCTTCTTTTGATCCCAAGACCCCAATATTGTTATTAGTTATTTGTTGTGTACCTTATTATCCCAAGTATACCCTTAGAAAAGAACATATTGCATTCTTTTGTATATTTTCATCTCTGTCTCCAATTAGACTAAAATCCTTGAGAGCAAGTATTGTATCACAGTATTGTAACACTCCCGCAATTGTAATATACAGATTACACAAAAGTCTTTGAGTTATAATCATGTAAATAAGTGAATAATTCATTTTCAGCATTTTAAACACTACTTTGAAAAGTCTTACGCTATTAGAACGTTTTATATTCTTACTTAAAGTAACATAATTCTTGGAAAAATAAAAATATAAGATTATATGTTGTAATTTTTTAATGTCTGATATGGGGTGTTTCTTGAAATATATACCTCTTCTTTTCTGAAAATTATAAACTGATACTTAGCATAATATTACAAACCCTTGAATAGGTACCTACAATTGTCAAAACATTTTTTTTTAAATTTAAATGACTATAAAACAGAAAACCTGACTTTATATTTTCTTAAAAAACTATTTTTTTCCTGCAATTATATTTGCTTCCTGAAAATACAAAGTCGACTATCTCATTATTGTTATATACATTATTTCAGTGAATTGTTTGCAAATGAAATGCAGAACTGATAAATAACACAAGGTACAGGATTTGTAGAACATTAAACTGTAAAACATAAAACGTGTAATATGGTTTTGTAGGGAAAATTGGGTCCATATTCCATTTTACCCAAAGCTCTATTTAGCAAGACTTCATTTTATTACCATGCAATTTACCAAGCATGAGTGATTTCCACATCAATTCTTTTATCCAGTGACAACATAAACATTCACACTTTCTGAAATAAAGGAGTTGGAGTATTATAGTTGCTTCATTCAAGCAGCTAACTTTAGGGTTGTGTCAGCATTTCCATTCTATACCCAGTTTCTTGAAGTTTATAACTTGCAGTAAAAGGTAACACTTGGGTTGAATCTTTATGTACAGAGGTAGTTTTCAGTGCAATTTATGGAGATATAGCTGCAAGACACCCCATTTCTGTTAATAGAAGCCAGGTTGTGAATCCCTCCCTGGTATTTGAACAGATTTATCCTGTAACTTTCCAGTGCGAGAAAATTGTTTTATCAAAATGGGAGAAATATTTCAGTTTTATTTTAGTAAAGTTATAAAGTGTAATACCTATCCCATGCACATATACATTTTTACTAGTTTTTAATGCTTATGGCAAAACTCTTCTTTTTTTCCCCAAAACTGACCTTGGCAAAAGTTAGTTAGTTCTACTCAGGTATAATTAAAATAAGCTCACTTTTTTTTTTTCTTCCAAAAGTATTAAAGTATTTTCTTTCTTGAACATGTCACTTAAAGCTAAAAAAAAAATTAATATGTTTTTAAAATAAAGTAAAATTAGTAATTGATTATGTATACATCACAGTTCTACCTACAGTATACATGAGTTCCATTTGTATCCCACAGTTATTTGCTGGTAATTATTTTTTAGTAAATAAATATAAAAAAGGGACAACATTCTGACATTTTATGAAAAGTTAAAAGGATATACCACAAAATAAGTTACGTAGAAATTAGACAATTTTATGCTATCATTTATATAAGCAAAATTATACAAAGTTGACATTTTAAAATTATGATTTAGATCCTCTTTTACATTTTTAACACACACATTTTGGTGTCATTATTCAGTCCATAAACTTCATGAATTCAGTGAGACTCAGCACATGTTCTGAATAAATAAAAGAGAGGTGTTAAAATCAATTAAATCAATGATCCTTAAATTAAAGATAGGCTATAAAAATAAATTATAATGGACCAAATCTCCATCAGTTCCAACAACTAACATAAACACTCATAAAATATAGTATAGCTGACAAAGGATTCATGCTAAAATATTAACAGTAGATAAAACAAAAAAACAATATGAATGAAATTGTTTAATGTTTAACAAAAATACATATGCATGTTTAATATTAATTTCAATATTATAATCAATAATTTGTTTTCAATTAACAAGTTTAAAGAAATTAAATGATCTCTATATAGTGATAATTTTAGTTATCTCTATCAAAAAACCTACCATCTGGCCCTTTAGTTTAAGCATTCTAAATACAGGTATATTTGAGAGTTTTATTTTGGAATGATCTTGGATATTTTGATTTCTGTATAAACATTATATACATATAAATTTTAAAACTCATAGAGTTGAATGGAAACATTTAAATTTAGTTTTGGTGTGCTCTTTTACCTATATATGAGCAAAGACTTATAGAAAAGGAGAGGTTCATTTAATGAGATTAAGAAATATGGATTATCTTTTAAATTTTAAATTAAAATTAAAGACAGAGTTTACTCATAAGTGACAGTTTTTAAACACACCCTTTCCAAATCAATTCAAAATTTTACAATCCTGAGGAAAAGGGAATAATGATTGTAAACCACATTGAGATTTAATTAACTCTATGCCCAAACAAGTTTGCTGATGCTAGGAAAAAGGGAGATAATTCTATCAGAAGAGTACATGTTTAGATATAGAAAATAAAGAGCAAACGTTGATAATTTCTTCCCTTCTTTTGCAAATTTCAAATTAATGTCTATGCTAAATTCTCACCACAATTCTTTTCATTCTTGGCTTTAGGAAAGTTCCTATTGTGAATAATAGACTCAACAGAATGCAATGATAAATAAGAGAAACTTTAAATATGTGTATTTCAGCCACGTGGTTTGTTTCAGATATTCAAACTAAATGAGGATTAGATTTCAGAAGTATTTAGTTAGAATAGGCAGGTTACAGTACAGGGTAGAGAACAGCTTAGAAAATGTTATTTACCTTTGTCTTGCTCAAAGTTAAATAATATGCTGAGTAACTCTCCAGGCTATTTAGATGTCACTCAAGTCAACCTGCTTTAAAAGTCTTCAACTTGCTTTTGATGCAATTTAATGTTCATAATGCCATCTTAAAATTTGCCTTAAATGTTTGCTCGTAAAGATAGCTTTCAATGTTATCATTAGGGTCGCTTTATAGTGTGTCAAATGGGCTAGACTGACATAATTTCTAAGAACTCTCTGTCCTCTGTGTTTCTGGATAGAGGGTGCCACAGAAATATTTTGTATGAGATATAGAGAACAAAAGTGAAGCATCAGCCATATTTGTTTTACACTTAAAAGGTTGATATATGGCCACCTGGAGCTGTTGCAGGTTACACATATAATTTATCTCCTGGTTCACTTAGTGACACAACCAGGTCTATAGCTGCCCCATTATTCCCTAGAACTCCCTTTACCTTCTGTGATTACTGGGCCAGGTCATATGCTTAGCTCTGTGATGAAGGGCTCCAGGTTCCCCATAAGACACCACCATCAGAAAACTTGGAGTCTGTGAGAGACTCACTTGGGTATGAGTCCATCCTTGTGTGTCTTGCTTTACATCTGTCTTCCCTTCCCATCTGCCTGCCTTGAGACTTCAAGACTCAGCATCAGACACAAAGATAAGAGCTCTATAGAGACTGGTAAGTGTGTGTGAGTGTGTGTGTGTGTGTGTGTGTGTGTGTGTGTGTGTGTGTGTTTTCTGGGCAGAGGTACTCCTTCTCTTACTGAACCCTGATTGATATAATTTCAAATAACAATTACATAAGGTATTATCCACAAGACTTTATCGAAAGACATACAACCCTATTAAAAATGGAGGAGAGGGCTTCCCTGGTGGTGCAGTGGTTGAGAGTCTGCCTGCCAGTGCAGGGGACACAGGTTCGTGCCCCGGTCCGGGAAGATCCCACGTGCCGCGGAGTGGCTGGGCCCGTGAGCCATGGCCTCTGAGCCTGCGCGTCCGGAGCCTGTGCTCCACAATGGGAGAGGCCACAATGGTGAGAGGTCCATGTACCGCAAAAAAAAAAAAAAAAAATGGAGGAGAAAGGATTTGAATAGATTGTACACAAATACCTGATAAACACTTTATTAGTCATTAGGGGAATGCAAATTAAAACCAGAATGACACATAATTTCACACCTATTAGAATGGTCAAAATTAAAAAAAAAAAAAACAGGCAATGATAAATATTGTTGAAGATGTAGAGAATTTGGAACCCTCATGTATTTCTGGTGGGATTGTAAAATGGTGTAATCCTTTTGAAAAACAGCAGTTCCTAAAAAAGTTAAATATAGATTTACTATAAGACCTAGCAATTCCACTCCTAGGTATATAATCAAGAGAAATAAAAATGTATGCCTACATGAAAACGTGTATAGGAATGTCCATAGCACTTTTCATAATAGCTAGAAAGTGGCAACAATGTAAATGTCCGTCAGCTGATTAATGGATAAATAAGATGCAGTATATTCATATAATGTAATATTATTTGGAAATAAAATAGTAGGGAAATTGATATATACTCTAAGATGGCTAGACCTTAAAAATATTACTGAGTGAAAGAACAAGTCACAGAAGATAAGATACTGTATGATTGCATTTGTGTGGAATTTCCTGAGTGGGTAAATCCATAGTGACAGAAAGTAGGTTAGTGGTTGACTGGAATCAGAATAGAGTGAAGTAGGGACAGTGTGAATTGGGAATGGTTTCTAAGACGTACAGCTTTCTTTGTGGGGTGTTGAAAATATTCTAGTATAGATTTTAGTGATGATTGTACAACTCTGGGAAAATAACTAAGAAATACTGAATTGTATGCTTTATACAGGTGAATCTATGGTATGTGACATATGTCTCAATAAAGCTATAACAAGATTTCTGTCTTTCTTTATGGGTCTCAAGATAATTATGCTAAGTTAAAAAACTAAATAAAGTTTACCTACTTTACAATTCCATTCACACAAAATTCATGAAAATGCATACTAATCTATTAATCTGTAGTAATATGAAACAGGTCATTGTTTTCTTGTGGATGAGGAGGAGACAGTAAGGTACAGGAGGGATTACAAAGGGCACAAGGAAAGTTTGGAGGTTATGGATATACTCACTAGTTTGATAGCGTTGAAGGTTTCATAATTGTATACATGTTCCAAAATGTACATCAAAATATCCAAATGTAAACTTTAAATATTTAAATTGTGCAGTTTATTATATATCCATTAGAACTCAAAAAGTTGTTAAAATTTTATTATTTTAATTGTAAAATTACATTTTCCTGCTATAATAAAATTATCTTTTCTGGACCTGGAGAGCTTCAAAATACATGTAATTTAAGAATGTTGTTGTTTGCATTGGAGAAAGTATAGATAGGTGAAACTATATCCTTGTATGCTTTATCAAATCTTATCTTTAATCATTTTGTCATACTGTACAAACACACACACACACATTATTTGTGTGTGTGTGCTAATTCCATATTCATTTTGGGTTGTCAACATTCACTGATACCAGTATACAACTCTGAAGGGAACTATACCACCAAATCTATGTTTACTTTAAAAATACTATAGTAATTTAGGCATAAGCAGATTTATTAACCCAACAGTCCTTGTATCACCACTTCTACCTCCACATCCTTGTCTCTACTATGCATTCTAGATCTTTGTATTATTGGAAGAATTTTCCATACACTAATGTGTTTCTCAACCTTTCCCTTCCTGTTTGCTGTTATTATCCTTTGTGTACTTTTTGACTCAAGGGAACACTATAAATTAACCTGTTCTTTTGTACAATTTTGGAATTAATTTAGAATATGAAAGAGGAAAATACATGGGCATCTGCATTTTCTGATAAATATTATAAAACATGATATATTTGTAGGCAAGTTGGATTTAAAATATTGAATCTCAGAATTAAAAAGAAAACTCAACTTACAGCAGCAATTCTGAAAAACTTAAGCCTTAAGTTCATGGCACAGCCAAATGCAATGAAGGACACATGCTTTTTCAGAAATACCAGCTCTTAAGAGAAGGGGAAGAGTAAAGGGCATAGCAAGAATTTCCTTTCTCTCCTAAACTCACCACAATTTTTTCCCTGGGACAAAGTGTATGAACACAGCCAGTGACCAGGAGTGTTTTACTAATAGTTGTCCCTACACATTGAAGATGGAATTCACTGGGATGTAGTACTAGGGATGTGAGATATTTGCTTTTGATTATTTATGTAGCCTTAGTAAGAAATTTGAGTTAATTATCTGAGGGGGAGAAGCTAGTTGGAGTTTGGGAGAAAGGAGAGAATATCCTCTTGGGAAGTGGAAGAGGAAATTGACTAGGATGCAGTGAATTATCTAGGATTCCCAGGATTCAGCTATTTCACTTTAAAGACTGAACAAATAAAGACGTTGATGAAAAATTTTGCATTTTATATCTGGCCTTTATTATAGTGGGAAAAAGGACCAAAATAATTGAAGCCTTTTTGTAATGGATGGGTTCTATTCAGTGATTTGTTTATTCTCTTATTTTAAAAATTCTCTAAGTAGCATTTGGCACAATTGATTATCACTTTCTTCTTTAAATGCATTCTTCACATCACTTCAGGGAGACTATATACTCCTGGTTTTTCCAACCTCAATTGTTGCTCCTTCTCAGTTTTCACCACTGCTTTCTCCTCCTCTTACTAACTTATAAATGTTCTTATAATGTTGAATACTGATCTTAACTCCTGTCAATATTCTCTAACATCCTAGGTAACCTTATTCCTTCTCATATTTTTAAAATTTCTCTATTGTTAAAGTGTCACACTTTAATTGTTTAACCTAGTTTCCCAAAGTACCAGAATTATATTTACAAAAGTCTATTCCACACCTACCTAACTGGATGTGTAAATGGGATATCAAATATAATATGTATAAACCCAAGTTCTTCATTCCTCAACTCATCCAAATCCCATTTTTACCCCACTTTTCCACATTTTGGTAGAAGGCAAAAGCGTTACCCTAAGACTCAGTTTGGATTTCCGTAATTTTTTATTCCTGGCAACCAAACAATCAGCAAATTTTACTGGCTCTACCTTTACACATCTTATAGATCAGAGCAGTTCTCATAGCACCACTCCTCCTCGTAACCCTACAGTGACTTTTCATTAGACACAGACATGGGATTTGTTTTCTATTGCTGCATAACAAATTACTATATAGTTAGCAGATTAACACCACAAACATTGATTATTTCAGTTTCCATGACTCAAGAGTCCAGGCACAGTTTAGCAAGATTCTCTGCTCAGGGTCTCATGAGGCTGCATCCAGCTGTCAGCCAGGGCTGTGGTCTGAGACACAGGGTCCTTTTTCAGACTCATGTGACTGTTGGTAGAATGCATTTTCTCCTAGCTTTAGAACTCTTAGTGGCTTATTTCTTCAATGCCAATAGGAGGGGGTCTCCGTTGCTTGAAGTGTCTTCCCTCTAGACCCTCTTTTAAAAGGCTTGACTGATAAAATCAGGCCTACCAAGGATTATCTACCTTTTGATGAATTCAAAGTCAACTCATTAGAGAACTTAATCATATCTGTCAAAAAAAAAAAAAAAAAACCCTTCACTTTTTCCATATAATGTAACATAATTAGGGAATGACAGCCACCTTATTTACAAATCCTACCCAAACACAAGGGGAGGGAACTATACAGGATAAGTATGCAAGCAGATGAGAATCTTGGAAGCAATCACAAAATTCTGCCTATGGTAGATGTAAAATCCTTATCGTGGCCTTTAAAAAAATCTTTAAACTCACTTCTTATCACTATTCCCTTAGCACATTTTGATCTACTATTTCTTCTGTTCCTCTAACAGGTCAAGTTCAATTTGACAATGCCACTGGAATTTCTTTTCTCTACCTAAAAATGTTCTTCCCATAGCATTCATATCTTTAATTTTTATTTTATTGTCTTCTCAAAAATCACATTTCGGGTTTCCCTGGTGGCGCAGTGGTTGAGAGTCTGCCTGTTGATGCAGGGGAACCGGGTTTGTGTCCTGGTCTGGAAAGATCCCTCATGCCACGGAGCAGCTAGGCCCATGAGCCATGGCCACTGAGCCTGTGCGTCCAGAGCCTGTGCTCCGCGATGGAAAAGGCCACAACAGTGAGAGGCCCGAGTACCGCAAAAAAAAAAAAAAAAAAAAAATCACATTCAAAGGGGGCTGTTGCTGATCACCTAATTTAAAAAAATTCTATCACTCTTTCTATCTCCTTATTATGTTTTGTATGTACCATTTCCCGAAATTATATAATATTATGTTACATTATGTTGTAGTTTGTCACATTGATTTATGTTATTCATTAGTTAGCATACTGTATGTCTCCTCCTCTGCAGCATAGTCTCCATCAAAGAAAGGACCTTTCTATATTGTTGACTACTCTATCCTTAGCACATAGTCAGTACTGATAAATAGATGCAAAACAAAAAAAAAATGAAAGAAGGAATGTAAGGTAGTAAGAAGGGAAGAATTAGTCTTAAAGAGATATTTAATCATATGATTCCATAATTACATCTTTTTGATGGCATTCCATGTTGTACAGAGTAAAATACTGAAACCTTTAGAGTAGTAAAAATAAATAAATAAATAAATGCCTTGTTTTTGTCTAACTCCCAAGGTTTGTCTCTTACAGTTCTCTGACCCATACTCTGAACTAGAGTAATGGAATGTCTCATAACACAATCCACATGCTATGTTGTAAAGCATGTCTCTTCCCTAGCTAATGTATTTACCTTGCACAGCTCACCTGTAACTCATTATTTAATGCAGCCTGAGGCTCCTTTCCAACTTATTAGCTGAAAAAGTTCTCCCTCATATATATTTGTGTAATAAATTCAACTCTGTTGAATGATATATTTTATCATTTTATTTTATCATGATATATTTTATCACTTTATCATTTCTAATTGCATATGTTTCTGCTCTTATTTTAAAGGTGTTAAAAATTAGCAAGTGAATATTATCCATTGATCTTTTTATCAATTGATTTTTTCTAATCTTTAAATTAAAATATAATTTATATAAGCAAAATATATCTTCTTTAGAGTACAGTGCTATAGGTTTTGACAAACATATGTAGTCATGTAACTACCACTGTAATCAATATAAAGAATTGCTTAATCACATCTAAACATTCCCGGAATCTCTTTGTTTTCAATTTCAACCCCAAAATGTAGCTGTTGGCAACAACTGACCTGTTTTCTCTTTCTCTAGTTTTAGCTTCCCAAAATATTGTATGTATGAAATCCAAAAATGTGTAGTCTTTTAAGTCTGACTTCTTTCCCTTATAGGGCATTTGCAATTAACCCTTGTGGCATGTGTCAGTAGTTTCTTTCTATTGCTGAATGATATCCCATTGTATGGATTTACCATAGTGTAGTCATCTACATCCTTTTCTCTGTTAAGATATATAGGTTTTTGTGTGAATGCTTTTTTTTTTTTTTTTTTTTTTTTTTTTTTTTTTTAGCCTTA
>NW_020174043.1:1110787-1194148 GCF_003031525.2 Neophocaena asiaeorientalis asiaeorientalis | reverse complement strand
TTTTTTTTTTTTTTTTTTTTTTTACTTTTCATTTCACTTAGACAAACACTTGGGCATTGGTTTGCTGGGTTATATGGTAATAGTATGTGTAACTTCTTCATACTGACAAATTGCTTTCCAAACTGGCTATCTCATTTTGTTTTATTGTTTTTTTTTTAAACATCTTTATTGGGGTATAATTGCTCCATAATGGTGTGTTAGTTTCTGCTTTATAACAAAGTGAATCAGCCACACATATACATATATTCCCATATGTCTTCCCCCTTGCGTCTCCCTCCCTCCCACTCTCCCCATCCCACCCCTCCAGGCTGTCACAAAGCCCCTAGCTAATTTTCATGGACGGATAGAGCCCTAGGACAAATGGTGGAAGCAAGAGTATACAGACAAGATCTCACACAGAAGCATACACGTACACATTCACAAAAAGAGGAAAAGGGAAAAAAATCATAGATCTCGCTCCTAAATTCCACCTCTTCAATTTGGGATCATTCCTTGTCTATTCAGGTATTCCACAGATGCAGGGTATATCAAGTTGATTGTGGAGCTTTAATCCGCTGCTTCTGTGGCTGCTGGGAGAGATTTCCCTTTCTCTTCTTTGTTCTCACAGCTCACAGGAGCTCAGCTTTGGATTTGGCCCTGCCTCTGCGTGTAGGTCGCTGGAGGGCGTCTGTTTTTTGCTCAGACAGGACGAGGTTAAAGGAGCCACTGATTCGCGGGCTCCGGCTCACTCAGGCCGGGGGTCGGGGATGGGGGAAGGAGGGGCACTGCGTGCGGGGCGGGCCTGCGGCGGCAGAGGCGGCGTGACGCTGCGACAGACCGGCATGACGTTGCACCAGCCTGAGACCCGCCGTGCGTACTCCCGGGGAAGTTGTCCCTGGATCCCGGGAACCTGGCAGTGGCGGGCTGCACAGGCTCCGCGGAAGAGGGGCACGGAGAGTGACCTGTGCTCGCACACAGCCCCCTTTGTGGCGGCAGCAGCAGCCTCAGCGTCTCCCGCCCGTCTCTGGGGTTCGCGTTTTAAGCCGCAGCTCGCGCCCGTCTCTGGAGTTCCTTTAAGCAGCGCTCTTAAACCCCTCTCCTCGCGCACCAGGAAACAAAGAGGGAAGAAAAAGTCTCTTGCCTCTTCGGCAGGTGCAGGCTTTTCCCCGAACTCCCTCCCGGCTAGTCGTGGTGCACTAACCCCTTCAGGCTATGTTCAAGCCGCCAACCCCAGTCCTCTCCCTGAGCTCCGTCCAAAACCAAAACCCGAGCCTCAGCTCGCAGCCCCGCCCGCCCCGGCGGGTGAGCAGACAAGTCTCTAGGGTTGGTGAGTGCCGGTCGGCACCGATGTTTGTGCAGTAATCTACCCGCTTTGCCCTCCGCACCCGTCGCTGTGCACCACTCCGCGGTCCCGAAGCTCCCCGCTCTGCCTCCCGCAGTCTCCGCCCGCGGAGGGGCTTCCTAGTGTGTGGAAACTTTTTCTCCTTCACAGCTCCCTCCCACTGGTGCAGGTGCCGTCCTTATTCTTTTGTCTCTGTTTTTTCTTTTTTTCTTTTGCCCTACCCAGGTACGTGGGGAGTTTCTTGCCTTTTGGGAGGTCTGAGGTCTTCTGCCAGCCTTCAGTAGGTGTTCTGTAGGAGTTGTTCCACGTGTAGATGTATTTCTGGTGTATCCGTGGGGAGGAAGGCGATCTCCGCCTCTTACTCTTCCGCCATCTTCCAACCCCGACCCTGGCTATCTCATTTTGCATACCACTAACAATGTGTGAGATTTCCTGTTGTACTATCTCCTTGTTAATATTTGGTATTAATATTTTCAGCCATTCTATTTGTCACAGTATACCATTGTAATTTTAATTTGTATTTCTCTAAAATCTAATATCAGTATCTTTTATATGCGTATTTACTATCCATATATCTTCAGTGAGGTAACAATTAAAAATTTTTGCCTGTTCATTAAAATCACATTGTTCATTTTATTATAGTTTTGAGAGTACTTTATATATTCTTAAAAAAATCTTTATCAAATTTGTGATCTACGAACATTTTCTCTCAGCATTGTATTGTATTTTCACCCTCTTAACAAAAATTTTAAAGGAGCAGAAAACTTTAATTTTAAAAAGGTCTAAAATAGTGAAACAAAATTATGAGTTGTGCTTTTAGGATTTATGTAAGAAATCGTGGCATAGCCCAGGGTTATAAAGATTCTCTGCTATGCTTTTTCTAGAGGTTTTCTAGTTTTAGTTTGGGCACTTAAGTTTATGATCCATTTTGAGTTAATTTTAGTATACTATGAAATTCATATGAAATATGAATCATATGAAATATGAAATCATATTCATATGAATCAAGATTAATTTTTTTCAGATGTATATCGAGTTATTCTAGCACCATCTGTTGAAAAGGCTGTCTGTTTTCTATTCTTCATTGAAGGACATTTCTCATTTTCCATATCAATTGACCATATTGCATGGCTCTAAATCTGGACTCTCTATTCTGTACCATCCATCTATATGTCTACGTTTTGTCTAAAAAGACTCCACCTTGACCAATATAGCTCTATATTGTGCCTTGGAATTTATGCAGATTGAGTCTTCTATTTTAATTCTTGTCCTTTTTTGGCCATTCTCATTCTGCTTCATTCACACATTTATTTTTGATCAGCTTGTCAATTTATAAAAAAACTTCAACTGGTATTTTTTTTATTACAATTATGTTGAATCTATACATCAGTTTGAAGAGAACTGATTATTAAATATGAAATATTCCAATCCATGAATATGCTTTATCTCCCTATTTATTTAGGTGATCTGTGATTTTTTCACCAATGTTTTACAGATTTTAGAATACAGATATTGCCTATGTTTTATGTCTTATACTTAAATATTATATGTCTTGGGTGCAATTGTTAAATCAATTAGACAAGGGCGCTATTAGACTGACGTGTCTTTAATGCCTTAATAGCTACGTAAGCAAATCAAAACCCAAACCTGAGATGACTTGAGGTTAAGAAATGAAAACCTAAGGACAACCAAACACTAACAGCAAACTTGCTTTTCCCAAATAATGCATCAGATTAAGCTATAATGAATCAAATAATTCTCTTGCTTGGCTTACACCTCTTCTCTGTAAAAGTCTTGCCTCTAGATCCTGTCAGTGAAGCATTCCTAACCATTCTGGTTTGGCATTGCCTAATTGAAATTGATTTTTGCTGAAATGAACTCAAAGAACTTTTTACTATGCCTTTTTTTTATCTTATGACACTAATAAACTGTTTGAAATTTTAATTTTCAATTCTTTATTGCTATTATAGAGAATTATAATTTATTTTTAAACACTGGCCTTATATCTTGCAACTTTCCTAAACTCATTCCTTAGTCCTATAAGATTTTTGTAGATTCTTTGTGTGTTTTATGAAGATATTCATGAAAGCTGGGAAAAGAGGAAATATCATTTCTGCTTTTCTAATTATATGCCTTTTATTTCTATTTCTTGCCTTTTTGCCTTAGGTGTTATCTCCGTAAGATATAAATTTGAATTGTTTGTGTCTTTAAAGGAATTTGCCCATTTCATACAAACTTTTGCATTTATGAACACAACGTTATTTGAAGTTTTCTATTAATAGTCTTTTAATATCTGTAGGTTCTATAATGATTTCATCTCTTTTCTTTTGTTGTGTGTAGTGCAGGGAGGGAAGAGAGCAAGAACTTGCAGACAAATGCTTTTGAAGGTCCATGGGTTAGGTAGTTTGTGGAATGTGGGAAATATTTTAATTGGGTAATTTTAATGTAACTCAGTCAACTTGGAAATAATGTAACTGAGTCAACATGGAAAGGAGGAAAGGAGTTCAATGCAGAAGTCATCATGAGGCTTATCGCTTGAACACACTTGTTGCAAGATAAGTTCTTAGTTATAGACACCTAGGTAAAAGTTCATAACAAGCAGGGCAGGTGCAGGTACTCAGGGAGTCACTGAGGTAACAAACAACCACTTTACATTACAATAGAACAGACTGTCATCTATAGTCAAAAGCTGTATAGGACATAAAAATAGATCATTTCTAAGGTATAGATATATGAGTAGCAAACTTAGAGAAGGAAACAAATTTAATTTAAAAATATGAACTTTTTTGAAAATATTTGTTACATAAGACAGTATATTAGAAAATTACGGGAAAAAACAAGGTTTTGGAGTCCATGAAATTATATCTGTCAATGAATATAGAAATTATCACGGTTTACCATTCTGAGACTTCTTCTTAGTACTATGTATGCACTTAGTGTTACATGTATCATACCTGATAAGCATGGTAATTATTTTTTTAAACCCATAGATAAAGTCAAAACATTATGAAAAGTAAAGTATAAATGGAAAAAATGTATGTAACATTTTGGTTCCCTTGTCTCTCCTCATATCTACTGAAGGCACAGCTACCTGCTAACTTACCATCAGTCCTGATTCCTGCTCATAACTGACTCCTTAACATAATACGATTACAAGATAATGTAAAGTTTTCTTTTTTGTTTTAATTTTCCCAAAAATTTTACTTTGGTAAAAATCACTTAAACTATATTTTTAATGGAATTTTTCTAGCTCCAAAAATTTAGAATCAGCTGACTGTTCATTTGATAACTATCTCCAAAGATATATTCTCTTATAAAACAGGATGTCCCTCTTCAACCCTTATTTTCCTAGATTTCTGGCTTCACTTTAAGCACCCTTAATTTCCTCAGCTTTTTCATCCTTCCATTGCACATACCTTATTAAAGTCTTTCACAGAGTAGTTCTAAAAATCTGCATTTTCTGCTCCTATCCCCAAGCTCTTGCGACATTTTGGAGAAAATTACATAACTTACCTGAATAGTGCCAAAACACATTTATTGATTCAAACTCCAAACTTGTGGGAACTTCAACACTACTTACAGTTATATCACTTATCCCAACTCAGTCTTCTTTCAGTGAAGTGGGTGCTGTGAAATGCTTTATTCTCATTCTCTCTAACCTTATTGCCCACATTTCAACAGATAGTTTGCTTCATAATGAATATAGAAAATAAAAGCACTCAGGAGTGAGTTTTCTTAACACCTTCACCATGTCCCAGGTCACTTTCCTGAATGTTTAATTCCTAATTATCCCTCAAATTCCTATATTTCATACAGATTTTCAGTTTACTTATTTTATTCTTAAATCCTTTCCCTCATATGTTTACCTTATGGTTTTCCTTCCCTTCATCATCAAAAAAGGGTGGTCTATGCTCCCCGTAAATACTTTCTTACCTTTGGTTCCTTCTTCAGCCTATATAAGACAGATTAAACTGTATTGAAAATATTCTTTAAAAGTCATCAACAACTTACTTTGTCCAGTATTAGTTTGGTATTCTTGAATCAGATGTATATAGAATTGTAATATTTTATTATTCTATAATTAAAAGTAAATATTTCCATCACATTATTTGTCCCACATTGATTATAATCTTATATCCTAAAAGAAACTAATTCTTGTAGATTTTATTTTCTTTATCTTACAAAAGAGAAAATAAGATTCAAACCCTGTCCAACTGCCCGTATCACCAGAGTTTCTTACACTGCACTGTGCTGTCCCTCCTGTTTCCATCCTCTGGTCATTTCTGCATGAGAACTGAAACAATAAGGCAGAACATCACCTTTTTAGACCTCAGCTGAGAGTGTGCACTGCTAGGTGACTCAATTTTTTTGCTGCTCTGTGCATGTTTGTGGAGAACTACAAAAGCACAAGGAGTATTAATTTTAGAATAACAGATACATTTTATCCAGTAGGCAAATTCACAAATACTGAAGTGAATAATGAGAATCAACCCTACATCCTTTATCAGATACGTGTATGAGTATTCTCATATGTAGATACCAGTTCACAATTCCTCATTTTGGGTAATAAAAAATTACAAATATATACATATTTTTGTGTGTGTAGAATATATGTATGTATGTGTGTGTGTGTATATACATGAGTGTGTTTACATGTAGAAATATATGCGGTGGTAAATAAATATTCCAAATCAGGAATCAGCAAGGCAGTCATTTTTTTCAATGCTCTCTCCAATTTCCCTCTCCTTATGAATACTCTTTTCCTCCCCTCCTTCACATTCTGCTTCTAATCTCAAGAGTTGCCACATACCTTTGGCCAGGTAATAAAAAATAGAAAGAAAAGTTTTATAATAACCATATTTAGACAGATTTTGGTGGCAGGGGAAGTGAGTCATCCTCTTTTTTTGTTCTGTGGCAGGCTATGTAAAACTGTTGGGCCTTTTGCTGATCTAACTCAGGGATGTTATCCTTACTTGAATAGGAATCAACATAAGCCCTTGGGGGCAAAAATTTCACTTATTATGTGAGCTCTATGTGCTCCATCATCCTTTATTCATGTGTGATCTCATGAGGAAAAATATTTTTCCCACCTCTTCTAGAATTAGATCCACACATACGTTGACATATATCTACTTGTTTTAAAGTGATAGTCATTTAAGGTCAAATACATTGTAAAAGATCTACTTTTTTTTTACTTCCCTTCCCCCCCTTTGTGTTTTTGATATCATATTTAACATTTTTACATCTATCCCTTAACTGTTTATTGTAGTTAGAGTTGGTTTTACAATTTTTGTCTTTTAAACTTTCATAGTAGCTTATTTAAGTGATTGACACACAGACTTTACTATATATTTGCCTTTACCAGTGGCATTTTTCCTTTTCTATAATTTCTTATTTCTTGTTGTAGCCTTTTCTTTTCTCACTTAAAGAAGACCCTTTAATGTTTCTTGTAAGGTCAGTTTAATATTGATGACCTCTTCAGTTTTTGCTTATCTGAGAAGCTCTGTATCTTTCTTTCAGTTCTGAATGATAATCTTGCTGGGTAAGGTATTCTAGACTGTAGGTTTTTCCCTTTCAGTACTTTGAATAATTCATGCCACTCCCTTCTGGCCTGCAAAGTTTTTGCAGAAAAATCAGCTGATAGCTTTATGAGGGTTCCCTTGTATATGACTGTTTTTCTCTTGCTGCCTTTAAAATTTTCTCTTTATCTTTAACTTTTGCCATTTTAATTATGCTATATCTTGGTGTGGGTCTCTCTGTGTTCATCTTGTTTGGGACTCTGTACTTCCTCTCCCTGGATATCTGCTTCCTTCTCCTGTTTCTGGAACTTCTCAGCCACAATTTTATCAAATACGTTTTCTACCGTTTTCTCTCTCTTCTCCTTCTGGGACTCCTATACTGTGACTATTAGTATACTTGATGTTGTCCCAGAAGTTCCTTAAACTCTCCTTATTATTATTATATTTTTTTAATTTGCTTATCTTTTTGCTCTTCTGGTTGAGTGATTTCCATTATTCTATCTTCCAGATCATTTATGTGTTATTCTATAACATCTAGTCTCCTGTTAGTTCTTTCCAGTGTATCTTTTATTTCAGTTACTGTATTCTTCAGCTCTGACTGGTTCTTTATAATATTTTCTAATTCTTTATTAAAATTCTAATTGTGTTAACTTATTATTTTCCCAATTTCAGTTACCATTCTTATGACTGTTGATTTGAACTCTTTATTAGGTAAATTACTTCTGTTTCATTAGGGTTTTTTTAAGGATTTTTTTTTTTTTGGTGTTGTTCTTTTTCTTTCATTTGAAACATACTCCCATCTTCTTATATTGTTTAACTTTCTCTGTTTCTATGAAATTAGGTGAAACATTATTATCCTAGCCTTGAAGTAGTGTCCTTGTGTGGCAGCATCCCTATGCAGTCTGCCTGTGCCCAGTGGCTTCGGTGGGAGAGCTGGATCTAATGTGAGTATAAGCCTGGGGTGTGCTGGCTGCCACCACCTTGGTGAGAGGTAGGCTGGAGTTGGAGTGGTTAGAGCCAGATGGGAGAGGAGCTTCTCCTGTGTTCAGTGGATATTACTGCCCTATTGTGAATGGGTGTGGGGCCCAAGGTGCTGGGGTAGGAGCCCTGAGGGAGTGGATTTCTCTCTGGTGTAATGACAGTCTCTGCCTTGATTTGGGATGTGGCCAGGGCTTGTGAGCTTAGGGATGCACTTCTGTGTTGGTTTCATTTTTTCCCCTAGTGAGTGTGCATGGTTAAATGTTACTAAATAAGGGAAATGCTTGTAAATTATATGTGTGATAAAGGGTTAAGTTTGAAAATATATAAAGAGATCATGAAACTCTATATCAAAAAAACAAGCAACCTAAAAAATAAAATGGGCATAAGACCTGAATTTTTCCAAAGAAAACATACAGATGGGTGCCTGGCACATGAAAAGATGTTCAACATCACTAATCATCAGGGAAATGCAAATCAAAGCAATCAGATATCACTTCACGCCTGTCAGAATGGCTATCATCAAAAAGACAACAAATAATAAATGTTGGCAAGTATGTGGAGAAAAGGTAACACTGGTACACTGTTAATGGGAGTGTAAATTGGGCCAGGAACTGTGGAAAACAGTATGGCTATTCCTCAAAAAAACAAAAATAGAACAACCATATGATCCAGCAATTCTATTCCTGAGTATACATCAGAAGAAAATGAAAACCCTATTCCAAAAAGATACATGCACATCAATGTTCACAGCATTATTTACAGTAGCCAGGATATGGAAGCAACTTAAGTGTCCACGAGCAGATGAATGGAGAAAGAAGTGCTATATATTTGTATACAATGGAATATTACTCAGCCATAAAAAGAGGGAAATTTTGCCATTTGCAACAACATTGATGGGCTTGTAGGGTATTGTGCTAAGTTAAGTAAGTCAGATAGAGAAAGACTAATGTTAAATGTTATCACTTATATGTGGAATCTAAAAATTAGAACAAACAAATACATATAGGAAACTAGACCCAGGCAATTGGGTGCTCCTCCCCCACCCTTATAACTTACATTCTGTTTGCCTTTCCTGCTCCCAGAAGCTTCCCCAAGAATATGACCTTGGGATAGTAATGTGGTGAGGAGACTATTTCATCTGTGTACATGGCTGAACCCAGTTGAGGCTGTTATGTAAACTTTTAAGGTTCTGGCAAGTGGGTGTGAAAATCTCGTTTTATGGCCACCCAAGCCTTCTAAGTAAGTCTCTTACTTATTAAAACTATCATATACCAATCTGGCATGGTCTGCCTCTTCTTGGAGTCTCTCCTTGTCCTCCATGTACAGGGGCCAGTTTACGAACCAACATCAATATCTCTGAATGCTTATCCAACTGGTTACTGCTGCTGTGTTTTCCTGAAAGAGATACTCAGGAGAGATGGAAAGGTATCTACTAGCCTTTTCATCTTCTGTTCTGAATGATACCAGTTAAAAAATAATAATATATACACTTCTCAGCATTATCCACTTAGCTTTTCAGCTTATTTAGTGGGCTTAAAAATAATAATCATATCAAATTTTAACTTATGAACAATAAAGCTAGCCCATTTTAAGTATTCAGTTCTGAATTTTGACAAATGTATACTCCCATGTAGATATCACTACAATCAAGATAGAGACTATTTACCTCACCCAAGAAAGATCTTTGTGCCCCTTCCCAGTCAATTCCCATTCCCCATTACCTCAAATCAAATGCTGATAATGATTTTTATCACTGTAGATTAGATTTGTCTTTTCCCTAGTACTCACATTTTTCTCATTCTATTTTTCTCCAGCTAGTTTATAGTTACACCTAACTTTTTCTATTTTCTTTGTGATTATATACTTAAAAAAATTAATTTGCACTAAGATTAATAATGATTAAAAATTTTCCTTTTTCTCAAATAGTAAAAACTGAATGTCATTTAGCTCATCATTATATACTTCCAATGTATATGAAACTAATTCAAGTATTTTTTTAAATCTTTTTATGTTGAACCTCCAAATTACATATGATAATCATATTACATTAACAATATATAATACATAAAATAATGTGTTATTATTATATAAAATATTATCATTTATATTATTTTGTATTTAATTAGTGACAGATTTCTTAAATATTTTTCATTTTATTTTCTTTGCATTCTTACTTGCTTTGTAATATATATATTATTTTTCAGATTCTTTTCCATTTTAGGTTACTGTAAGTTATTCAATATAGTTCCC
Organism: Neophocaena asiaeorientalis asiaeorientalis; assembly: GCF_003031525.2. Classification (NCBI taxonomy): domain Eukaryota; kingdom Metazoa; phylum Chordata; class Mammalia; order Artiodactyla; family Phocoenidae; genus Neophocaena; species Neophocaena asiaeorientalis. The sequence continues at coordinate 1,184,077 of NW_020174043.1, read as the reverse complement.
TGTGTGATACAATAGGTCTTTATTGTTTACCTATTTTATAGTAGTGGTAACCATATGTTTGTGTTCTATATCTGAGAAACACACATTTTTAATGATTTATTGACATTAACAAATAATTCAGGGATTATCTTATAGTTACCTGTGTGCACATATAGAAGCACTGAAAACTAATTTAAGATATGTGGATATGTGATATTAGTTTCATTCCAGTTGGGAAGATATGGGCTAATTATATATCATTATCTTATATACAATTATATATAATTAGTATTCTATTTCACTTTTTCTGATATCTTGTTTGATATTATACTTTTTATTGTATCACATTTATTTACTATAATTATTATAATGTAACATACACTAGTTGTGTCACCTTAGCAGATTTAATAAATTCTGTAGTTCTCAGATTTTCTACCCACAATGAAAAGCTTTAATTACAGTCTCACATTGTTATTTTGAGAACTAAGTATTAAATTTAAATATCTATGGTAGTTGGTACAAAGAAAGAATTTTATTTTGCCTTTTTTTTCATTTTTATTTATGTTACCACCTTGCATTTCAATGGAGAGGAAAACAGATTTCTCTTATTTTACACTGATTCAAAAACATTTTTTGAATGTGGGTTACATTTTTTAGGCAGAATATAAAGAAATTCACCATAGGCATTTAGAACTGAGCCTAAGAGTGTACTATCACTCTTCTAAGAGGTGGACCATTTTACAGACAGAAAACATATGACCCAGGGCCAAAATAAATTTCTTGACATGTAGCTTCTTGGATATGGCTAGTGCTGGGCAAAGCAGGAATGACAATTTTTGGAGTGAGAACGTAGAACAGAGTAGGTCTACTAAGAGTGTAGAAAAATGAAGTTAATGTTAAGGGAAGAATAAAGTTCAATGTTTGTTAGGAATAAAATCATAATGAATAATTGAAATTAGTTGGTAATTTCTGGAAGCAAGGATCAACTAAGTTCTTATTTACATTCGAGTCTTGAACACCACTGGGGATTAAGACTTTCATTATTTAATCTGAAATTAGCTCAATTTAGTTGTGAAAATTCAGTAGTCTTTTTTTTTAAGTATAAGTTGATATAGTTTCTATACACATAACTTGGTTTAAGAAAATTCATACATATGTATGATAAATGCATATAATTCCTTTCACTCTCACAACTAGAAAGTCTTTATTTTACTAGACAGAAGGTAAAATATTTGTAGAGTCTTTACTGCAACGTTTATGTTACCCTGATGTTATTATTCTGATTAATATCTGATCAGTTGAGCTTGAATATAATTCTCAGAGTTTTGATCTAGTAACCTATTTTTAAACAAATTACTGGAAGTGAGAAATCTAAAAATAAATTTACACTGGGGAAAACAAAATTTTTAAAAATATATAATTTTTATATTTGTAAGAAATGTTTATATTTTTATTTACATTTTGCCTAGCTATAATATTAACCTACATTCAGTTTGATACTCTGATTTGTTTACCTTTTATTTTATTGAGTCCCTGGAAAATAGACTGAGACAGAATTGTGTACAGGTAATTAGTGAGAAACCCTTGTGAGAAAATGTGGAAATCAGGGATTGGGTATAGGAGTTGAACTGAAGAGCAATTTCTCCAAAGGTGAGGTATCAGCCCATCTCTTAGACCAGAGGCTGGGTTTGCTCTTCAGTGATGTGATGACTTGAAGCTAGGGTACTATGATTTTGTGTGCCTAAATCTACTGATCATTGAATTTAGGCTGTCCCAAAGGAGGGTGTAACTATGAGTTCAGCAGCTTCCCTCAGTCAAGGGAAATTCCTGTGAAGAGACTCCTGTGATCTGTGGACAGTCAGCGATGCCAGCAGTCAGGAGAAGGACACCTGACTCTTGAATTGAGGATCTATTATGAGAAAAACTGCATCTGCACTTTTATAGAAGTATTCAATCATGGTTACTGTTAGAATCTACATTATATTCCACTGTAAAGATATGACTAAATTTACTTCTCCATTTTGTTCCTATTTCAGATTTGGACAGTTTCCAATTTCCTCAAAGGAAATATTGTTGGAACTATTATTTTTTTTCTTTTCTTTTCTCCTTCCTTCTTCCCTTCCTTCCTTCCTTCCTTCTTTCCTTTTATTTTTATATTTTTAATAATTTTCCTCAAGTTAATATCATAAATATATTATTTGTATAAATGTTGAAAAATACTAATAGTAGTTATCATCTTCCTTAGATATCATTGTATTGTATTGTTTAAAATTAAACATCTTAAAGTGTAAGACCTTGTATGACAGTTGAGCTTGCAGGACCATGGGGTCATGTAGTGCAATATTATTAGCCATTTTGACATCATCTAAATTTATTACAAACTAGGTAGACAATTACACTATCATTGTAGGCTTAAGAAATAATCCCTAGTACAACTGACCTAATCATAATTTCAATTAAAAGATATACATTGGGGCTTCCCTGGTGGTGCAGTGGTTGAGAGTCCGCCTGCTGATGCAGGGGACACAGATTTGTGCCCAGGTCCGGGAGGATCCCACATGCCGCAGAGCAGCCAGGACCGTGAGTCATGGCTGCTGAGCCTGCGTGTCCAGATCCTGTGCCGCGCAACGGGAGAGGCCACAGCAGTGAGAGGCCCGCGTACCACACACACACACACAAAAATTGAAGATATACTTTTATACAACATCTTTTTGTATACAACCTAAGCTATAATATAATATTTCTGGGAAAGAAATGAGTTATTATCTAGAATTCAAACCGGTGAAGATTTGTATATTGTCTGTTGTTAATTATTACACACTGTTTGGTACTATGTAATCTATTAAATACATATTTAATGGTTAATTTTGGGGTAAAGTATATTTTATATACTTATTGAATCCTCCCACATGCTTTTAGCTTTTCAAGGATGATTTTAGATTTTGAATACATATCTTTGTCTCAGATAGGGGGTTCCATCTTAAAATCTAAATTGCTGATGCAACAGATTGTTAACTCCACCAATTCATCCTTATTATTCTGAGTGTGTTAAGATATTTGAAAAAAGTTAATAAACTGTTTTTCAAATTTGTTCCACTGTTTTATATTCCACAGCTAATCATCATATTTCATCAGAACTTGTGGTTATGATATGGTTATTTTATCATAAATAGTCAGGTCTCAGATATTGTAATTATTGTCAAATTTTATAATTTTAATGAGCATAAAATTAAATCCATTCAGAGTTTAATGTACATGTTTTAAATAATGAATGGTTTATCTTCTGTGAATTATTCCTCCACAATCTTTGCTTTTTTATTTACAGAGAAAAACTTCTATATCACAGAATAATAATAATAAAGAATGGTATAAAATAAAGAATGCTCTATGCTCTCATTGAAAAAAGTTTCTATCTTTCCCTACACACCTTCCCTTTCTTCTGCAGTCTGCATACAACTAACTGTATTAACTAATATATAGTTTATTCTTATTAAAGTAAAGGGATTAAATCATCCCAGATTCCTTCTTCTGGTACTAAAATTGAATAATGCATAATAAGGAACAACTTGCAACATTAAAAAATATACTACTTATTTTCAAAATAATCGTAAAAGGTGATATACTATATAATATTTGCAGATAGATATTTATAGGCCCTAAGTTTATGGTAGCCTCTAAGTCTGCTGACTTGAAATCCAGTACTCTTTTGTTTAGATTGCACTACTCGCAGCATGCTGAACTTGGCAAACGAAGATGCAGTTTGTAGACCCCAATGCATGCAAGTAACATTTTCTGTCACAGTAGCATTTTGCCTTCATATGCATTTTACTGGGATCTTTTTCTTTTTGAAGGGGGGATCTTTTTTCTTTAAAAAAATGTAACATGTTGACAACTTCTTTCAAAGTTACATGTTCTTGACTAATTTGTTCTCAAAGCACGGCACAACTGGATAGTTGGATATTGATCAGTAGCTAATTTATTATTTCATTCTAGCTATAATCAAGATGCTTAATAGTGTATCATGAAGGATTCATATCACTAATGGAAATAGTTCTCTAAATGAGAGCTGAATATATATATATACATATATGCATACTTTTTAAAGTACCATATAAAATGAAAAATTATTCAGTAAATTTTTATGAATAATTTATAACTTGTGTTCTTGATTTGCATTGAATGTTATCACTGCACAAAATAATTAATTTTCAAAAAAACACATTTATTAGAAGAGAAAGTGATATAAAATTTTTTATCAATATATAGACTAATGTAAGTATTTGAAACCTGCTTTATTAAGATGAATTTCTATGAAAATTCTTATAAGAATAGACTCTGTTTGCAGCTGTAAAAAAAAATGAATACATAAAGAAATGACAAGACAGACAGCCTGTCACAGCAGCAGCTGCTACAGTCTGTACAAGAGACATGAAGAGAATGAACAGCCTGTGTTTTTTCTTGCTGCTCTGAGTGCAATGACCTGCTAAGGGTATCCTGGCCTTAGGCTTGTCTATATGTATACTGCTTAATTAGAAAGTAAAGTATGTGAATTTTCCTAAGATAACAAAGAATTCCAAATGATAATCTTATTGGTGAACATACTTATTTGCTCCATAATTTATCTTTAAAGATGATTTGTTTTAATTGATTTTATCTATAAAAATCTCCCAGTGATATAATTTAAATATTAACTGAATAAAAGTTTTTAATGGATCAATTCATAACTAATTCTGTATAGTCACTCTTTCCAGAGCTTCCATTTTCCTTCCAACTTTTAAATATATTAAGCATAAATTGTGTCTTTATAACATGAAATTTGTGTTGAAAATTATTTGGTTGTATACATTTATTGATTCAAGATAAAATTAATTAATCTCTCAAAAATGAAATACTTCGAGCAAGGATGGAATGTAGTCTCTCAAGGCTGTCAATGCTTCCCCTTAATGAATAGTAAATTATAACAAGCTTTCTTTACACTTGCTTTAAGTCTCATTGAACCCACAGGCATTATGAGTCTATTGCAATTCTGTGCTCTTGGAACATCATGTATGCTGTATATGAATAGAGCAGCAAGAAAAAGCAACAGACAGATTGGTTCAAGATGGTGGAGTAGAAGGACATGTGCTCACTCCCTCTTGTGACAGCACTGGAATCACAACTAATTGATTAACAATATTCAACAGGAAGACACTGGAACTCACCAAAAAAGATATCCTACATCCAAAGACAAAGGAGAAACTACAGTGAGATGGTAGGAGGGGCACAATCACAATAAAATCAAATCCCATAACTGCTTGGTGGGTGACTCACAAACTGGAGGACAATTATACCACAGAAGTCCACTCACTGGAGTGAAGCTTCTGAGCCCAATGTCAAGCTCCACAACCTGGGGGTCCAGCAACAGGAGGAGGAATTCCAAGAGAATCATACTTTGAAGGCTAGCGGGATTTGATCACAGTACTTTGACAGGACTGGGGGAAACAGAGACTCCACTCTTGGAGGACAAACACAAAGTAGTGTGTGTATCAGGACCTGGGAGAAGAAACAGTGACCCCATAGGAGACTGAATCAGACCTACCTGCTAGTGTTGAAGGGTTCCCTGCAGAGACAGGGTGTGGCTGTGGCTCACCACAGGCACAAGGACACTGGCAGCAGAAGTTCTATGAAGTACTCCTTGACATGAGCCCTCCTGGAGTCCGCCATTAGCCCCAACAAAAGGCCTGTAAGCTCCAGTGCTGGGTCACCTCAGGCCAAACAACCAACACGGAGGGAACTCAGCCCTACCCATCAGCAGACAAGTGAATTAAAGTTTTACTGAGCTCTTCCCACAAGAGCAACACCCAGCTCAAGCCACTACAATTCCCTCCCATCAGGAAGCTTGCACAAGGTTCTTAGATAGCCTCATCCACCAGAGGGCAGACAGCAGAAGCAAGAAGAACTACAAACCTGCAGTCTGTGGAATGAAAACCACATTCACAGAAACATAAACAAAATGAAAAGGCATAGGACTATATACCAGATGAAGGAACAACATAAAACCCCAGGCGAACAAATAAATGAAGTGGAAATAGACAACCTTCCAGAAATAGAATTCAGAATAATAATAGTGAAGATGATCCAGGACCTCAGAAAAAGAATGGAGGCAAAGATGGAGGAGATACAAGAAATGTTTAAAAAAAACCTAGAAGAATTAAAGAACAAAAACCTAGAAGAATTAAAGAACAAACAGAGATGAACAATACAATAACTGAAATGAAAAATACACTAGAAGTAATCAATAGCAGAATAACTGAGGCAGAAAAAATAGATAAGTGACCTGGAAAACAGAATGGTGGAAATCCCTGCCATGGAACAGAATAAAGGAGAAAAATGTAAACATATGAAGGCAGCTTCAGACACATGTGGGACAACATTAAACACACCAATATTTGCATTATAGGGGTCCCAGAAGGAGAAGAGAGAGAGGAAGGACCCAAGAAAATATTTGAAGATATTATAGTCGAAAACTTCCATGACATGGGACAGGATATAGCCACCCAAGTCTAGGAAGTGCAGAGAGTCCCAGGCAAGATAAACCCAAGGAGGAACATGCAGAGACACATAGTAATAAAATTGACAAAAATTAAAGTCAAAGAATAATTATTAAAAGCACCAGGACATAATGACAAATAACATGCAAGGAAACTTCATAAGGTTAACAGCTGATTTCTCAGCAGAAACTCTACAAGCCAGAAGGGAGTGGCATGATGCATGATATATTTAAGTGATGAAAGGGAGGAAACTACAACCAAAACTACACTACCCTGCAAGGATCTCATTCAGCTTTGATGGAGAAATCAAAAACTTTACAGACAAGCAAAAGCTAAGAGAATTCAGCACCACCAAACCAGCTCTACAACAAATGCTAAAGGACTGTTCTAAGTGGGAAACACAAGAGAAGAAAAGGACCCACAAACACAAAGCCAACACTATTAAGAAATTGGTAATAGGAACATACATATTGATAATTACCTTAAATGTGAATGGATTAAATGCTCCAACCAAAAGACACAGTCTCGCTGAATGGATGCAACACAATATACATATATATGCTGTCTACTAGAGACCCACTTCAGACCTAGGGGCACAAACGGACTGAAAGTTTGGGGATGGAAAAGGATTTTCCATGCAAATAGAAATCAAAAGAAGCCTGGAGTAGCAATACTCATATCAGATAAACTAGACTTTAAAATAATGAATGTTACAAGAGACAAGGAAGGACACTACATAGTGATCAAGAAATCAGTCCAGGAAGAATACATAACAATTATAAATATATATGCACCCAACATAGGAGCATCTCTATACATAAGGCAAATGCTAACAGATGTAAAAGAGAAAATTGACAGTAACACAATAATAGTGGGGGACTTAAACACCTCACCTATAACAAAGGACAGATCATCAGGAGAGAAAATTAATGAGGAAACACAAGCTTTAAATGACACAATGGAGCAGATTGATTTAATTGATATTTATAGGACATTACATCGGAAAACAGCAGATTACACTTTCAACTGCACACAGAACATTCTCCAGGATAGATCACATCTTGAGTCACAAATCAAGCCTCAGTAAATTGAAGAAAATTGAAATCATATCAAGCGTCTTTTCCAACCACAATGCTAAGATATTAGAAATCAATTACAGGGGAAAAAAGTAACAAACACAAACACATGGAGGCTAAATAATACATTACTAAAGAACCAAGAGATCACTGAAGAAATCAAAGAGGAAATCAAAAAAAAATACCTAGAGACAAATAACAAAGTAAACACAATGATCCAAAACCTAAGGGATGCAGCAAAAGAAGTTCTAAGCGGGAAGTTTTTGGCAATAGAATCCTACCTCAAGAAACAAGAAAAATCTCAAAAAAAAAAAAATCTCATTTACACTTAAAGGAATGAGAGAAAGAAGAACAAACAAAACACAAAGTTAGTAGAAGAAAAGAAATCATAAAGGTCAGAGAAGAAATAACTGAAATAGAAACTAAGAAAACAATAGCAAAGATCAATAAAGCTGAAAGGTGCTTCTTTGGAAAGATAAACAAAATTGATGAAACTTTAGCCAGACTCATCAAGAAAAAGAGGGAGAGGACTCAAATCGATAAAATTAGAAATGAAACAGGAGAAGTTACAATGGACACCACAGAAATACAAAGCACCATAAGAAACTACTAGAAACAACTCTATACCAATAAAATGGACAACCTGAAAGAAATGGACAAATTCTTAGAAAGGTATAACCTTCCAAAACTGAACCAGGAAGAAATGAAAAATATGAACAGACCAATCACAAGTAATGAAATTGAAACTGTGTTAAAAAATTTTCCAACAAACAAATTCCAGGACCAGATGGCTTCACAAAAATTTAGAGAATAGCTAACCTCCATCCTTCTCAAACTCTTCCAAAAATTTGCAGAGGAAGGAACACTCCCAAATTAATTTTATGAAGCCACCATCACCCTGAAACCACGACCACACAAAGATGCTACAAAAAAGAAAATTACAGACCAATATCACTGATGAATATAGATGCAAAAATCCTCAAAAAAATACTAGCAAACAGAATCAACAACACATTAAAAGGATCATACACAATGATCAAGTGACATTTATCCCAGGGATGCAAGGTTTCTTCAGTGTACGCAAATCAATCAATGTGATACACCATATAAACAAATTGAAGAATAAAAACCATATGATCATCTCAATAGATGCAGAAAATGCTTCTGATAAAATTCAACACAGATTTTGTTAAAAACACTCTGGAAAGTGGGCCTAGAGGGAAACTACCTTAACATAATAAAGGCCATATAGGACAAACCCACAGCAAACATCATTCTCAATGGTGAAAACCTGAAAGCATTTCCTCTAACATCAGGAGCAAGACAAGGATGATGACTCTCACCACTATTGTTCAGTATAGTTTTGGAAGTCCTAGCCATGGAATTGAGAGAAGAAAAAGAAATAAAATGAATACAAATGGGAAAAGAAGAAGTAAAACTATCACAGTTTGCAGATGACATGATACTATACATAGATAATCCTAGAGGTGCCACCAGAAATCTGCTAGAGCTCATCAATGAATTTGGTAAAGTTGCAGGATACAGAAACTAATGCACAGAAATCTCTTGCATTCCTATATACTAAAAACGAAATATCAGAAAGAGAAATTAAGGAAACAATCCCATTCACCATTGCATCAAAAAGAATAAAATACCTTGGAATAAAACTACCTAAGGATGTAAAAGACCTGTATGCAGAAAACTATAAGGCACTGATGAAAGAAATCAAAGATGACACAAACAGATGGAGAGATACACCATGTTCTTGGGTTGGAAGAATCGATATTGCGAAAATGACTGCTCTACCCAAAGCAATCTACAGATTCAGTGCAATCCCTATCAAACTACCAATGACATTTTTCACAGAACTAGAACAAAAAAATTCACAATTTGTATGGAAACACAAAAGAACCTGAATAGCAAAAGCAATCTTGAGGGAAAAATTGGAGCTGGAGGAATCAGACTCCCTGAATTCAGACTATACTACAAAGCTACAGTAATCAAGCCAATATGGTACTGGCACAAAAACAGAAATATAGATCAATGGAACAGGATGGAAAGCCCAGAGATAAACCCACACACATATGGTCAACTAACCTATGACAAAGGATGCATGGATATTCAATGGAGAAAAGAAAGTCTCTTCAATAAGTCGTGCTGGGAAAATTGGACAGCTACATGTAAAAGAATGAAATTAGAACATTCAACACCATGCACAAAAATAAACACAAAATGGATTAAATACTTAAGTGTAAGACTGGACACTGTAAAATTCTTAGAGGAAAACATAGGAAGAACACTGACATAAATCACAGCAAGATCTTTTTTGACCCTCCTCCTAGAGTAATGGATTTAAAAACAAAAATAAACATATAGGACCTAATGAAACTTAAAAGTTTTTGCACAGTAAAGGAAACTATAAACAAAACAAATAGACAACCCTCAGAATGGGAGAAAATATTTGCAAATGAATCAATGGACAAAGGGTTAATCTCCAAAATATATAAACAGCACATGCAGCTAAATAAAAAAAAAAAAAAAAAAAATCAAAAATTTTGCAGAAGACCTAAATAGGTATTTTCCAAGAAGACATACAGATGGCCAAGAGGCTCATGAAAAGCTGCTCAACATTACTAATTATTAGAGAAATGCTAATCAAAATTACAATGAGTTATTACCTCACACCTGTTAGAATGGGCATCATCAGAAATTCTACAGACAACAAATTCTGGAGAGGTTGTGGAGAAAAGGCAACCCTCTTGCACTGTTGGTGGGAATGTAAACTGATACAGCCTCTATGGAGAACAGTATGGAGGTTACTTAAAATCTAAAAATAGAATTACCATATTACCCAGCAGTCCCACTACTACTCTGGCATATACCCAGAGAAAACCATAATTCAAAAAGACACATGCACCTCAATGTTCATTGCAGCACTGTTTACAATAGCCAGGTCATGTAATCAACTTAAATGCCCATCAACAGACGAATGGATAAAGAAGATGTAGTACATATATACAATGGAATATTGCTCAGCCAGAAAAAGGAATGAAATTGGATCATTTTTAGTTACGTAGATGGACTTAGAGACTGTCATACAGAGTTAAATAAGTCAGAAAGAGAAAAACATATGTCGTATATTTATGGATATACATGGAATCTAGAAAAATGGTACAGATGAACCAGTTTACAATGCAGAAATAGAGACATAGATGCAGAGAACAAACATATGGACACAAAGGAGAGAAAGCAGGGGCTGGAGATGGTGGGATGAATTGGGAGTTTGGGATTGACATGTATACACTAATATGTATAAAATGGATAATGAATAAGAACCTGCCATATAAAAATAAATAAAATTAAAAAAAAATAAAGAAACAGCAACAGATACACAATGCTCTCATCTCCTTTGCTCTGGCACATACTTTATAGCCCCATTGGATTTACAACACAAGAGTCAAAGATAAAATTATTAAAATCCCAGGAAGGTAACAGCAGAGCATTAAACCAAGAGCAATAACTTTCAGAGCATGAATCCCTGGGCAACTAATTGCACAGATCTGGTGCTCATGAAGCCAACCCTGTAGGTGGCCTAATAAAAATCAAAGTATATTTGAACTACATTCTTTAAACTTTCCATAATTCCAGATTGCCTAGACAAATGTTTGTACCAGTAAACTTTTATTTTTAAATTTTAGTCTTTCTTATGTAGATATACAGAAGGTTAAAAGAAAATATTTATAAGGAAATCAATTTGGAAGATTGATATTTACTATGCAAATTAATTTGGTGCATTTTACATGAAAGTTATTTCTGACTCAGCTTTTGTCAGTGGTTGTCAGGAAAACCAATATGAATGAAGTATTCTCTTGGTTATTTGCATTCACACCTTTATGGCAGTAAAGATGTACAAAACAAAAAACACATGCTCTGCATTTCCTGACTAATGAATTACCCCATGGATACAGTTGAGTCTTCTGGAACTGCTTTTGTCTTTCAATATCTCTTGCCCTCTTCTCCCATTGCATAATTTTGAAAAGGTAAGAACCTTTTCAAAGGTAAATTCTATGCAAAATATTTCCAATTATGTTAGACTCAGGAAGCAGGTTTGAATTATAGAAGTTTCTTGGATTAAATATGTCAATTTTTTCCCACGTATTTAGTCCTCTAAATCTATTTGTTTAAGAAAAGAAATTCTTTTTTAATATGCACAACTGTCTCTGTATTTGTGAAACATTTTTACAAAGGGTATATCTAATTAGTAAATATGGATACAACATTTTTTAGACACATATGCAATGTAAAGTTATCATGAGACAACAGTTTGCCATGAATACCAGTTCTTTTCTTGCTATTTTTATAATCACCTACAAACCTATTTGATTGCCTCATTTGTATTATTAATTTTGTTTTATATAAGTTTAAAGTCTATTTCCTCATTTTCTTCCTTGACCTATGACTTTTTAGAGCAACATTGTATTTTTAGAGTCATTTTGGGGTGGGGAGGAAAACAAAGAACATCTTTTTTTTTGCATAGGTTCACATTCATCAACTGAGATGGTAATTCCTTTGGAAATCAATAAACAGAGAATACAAAACTTTTAATGCTTGTCAACTAAATGGCTGGTGGAGATAGGGAGCATAGAAAAGTCATCCAATTTATGAGCTTTGGATTAAATAAGTGAACTTGGTAGTATGATCAGTTTCAAATATATCTTACATATGGTGTTTATCTAACCATTTGTTCTACCCTTTTATTCCATTGTCCTCTACACATGATATTTTCATTTTCCCTCAGATAGTAGATAATAGCATCAGAGACTATAGGCACAAATTATATATCACTTCCTCTGGTAGAGTAGCACAACTATAAATTTGAAAAATATATCACATTCATTTCATCATCCAATCATCAATATTTGGAAAATTATTATGTTAAGAATATTACTAGAAAAAAAAAACAGGTAGTGATAGGCAGGTCAGGAGCATTTGTCTTTTGCCTTAAAAATAATAACAAAATTATCTTTAAGTCTAGATTGGAAAGAATTAGTATATTTTAGAATTTTAATTGACCATAGTAAATATTCAATAAAATTCTTGGAATTAACGAATAAATAAAATACATTAATAACGTTCTTTATTTGAGGAAGAAGCAAAAGAATATGAATCACTCTGATTACTTATGTAAATATGCATGTGAAAGTACCAACCAAAGTCAGAGGGATTCCTTCAAGAATAATTTTTTAAAATATAGTGTTTGAACACTTTAGCAAAATAGTTTGTAAATTATAAACTTTAAATTGGATCTTACTTTTAAAATTTTGTTTAATACAGGTTGCCACTGAAGGGATAAACAATGATATTTATATATATGCCATTATGGTAAGTATGATACTGTGTATCAATTTTATTATAAGAAAAAAGTAAAATATTAACATCAGATATAAATACCCACTTGATCCACAGTCTTATTGAGAGTATAATTATGCATTAATTCCAAGATTTCTTTGTGATACTAATAAGCACATTGAATACATGTTTTCTGTCTTCTATCCTTATCATCATGTATTTACTTGACACATACTGTAAGACCTCACAAATTATTTTTATTATTTATCCAGTCCTTATTGGTGCTAATTTACTCTTGCTGGAATAAAACAAATGATTTTGAAGTGTAATAATCATTAACTCAAAGTATTTTTTTCTCAAAGGTATTGCATTAAATTACATTTAGCATGTGTTTAATATAATAATGTGCACTTTTTAAGTAACATCACCATTAACCGTAAGGTAAATTTTAAGGGAGTGTTAGTATAGTAGAGTATGGAAAATCATTCCTGTTTTGTCAATCGCTCTCCCCAAAAGAGAAAAAAGAAAATATATTCACAGACCCACAAATGTATACCTATTCACCTCAATAGCAGTTGCCTCATTAGTTTTGGTTAGCAACCATCCTTTTTAACTTTTTTCTCTTAGGGGTTATGATCACTATAATTTACTCCTATTATAAAATGGCTTAAATTTGGAAAATAATCAGTTTATTGCTACATAATATCTATTTAGTTTATTTGTATTTAGTCTGCTTTATTCTAGAAAAGATGTAAAGTTAACAATCAATCAATGCCTTTCAATACAATGACTGAATATCTAAAATTTGAGATATGTAAATATCAATGACACAGCATTCTGAACATATTTTAAAATCTTGATTTAGGCTGTACTGAATGTTTGTTATGGAATATGTCGTGTTACAAATTAATCACATAAGTTGCTAATTATATAATATTTAGAGCTTACAGTTATTAAATTTTTAATGTAATTATCAGTTATATCCAAAAAATTATTTTCATAGTATTTCACCTGTTGGCTTTATGTCATATTTAGTCCAACTCAATATCCTTATAAAAGAAACCAGGAAAGGATGCAAGGGAACAGTATAGAGTTAAAGAGCTTCCATATAAATACACAGACATTGGAATAATGATTTTGAAATTAAACTATTTAGAACAGGAAAGTATTTTCATAAGTTAGTAGGATCTGACAACTCTATGTACGCTAAGTAACAGAGACACTATTTGTTTCAGGCAGAAGTTGCAAGAAAAATCAAGTAGCAGGGGGAAAATGTTCATTTGGTAGAAAAGGTAAGAGGGTAAAGGCAGAGCTCTTCAGCTGTTCCCTGTGGGTCTTCAAGTCCACCAGCCTCTGTTAAATTCTCTGTCTTTTTCTCTAACAACTTGAAGCTCAAAAGAGAGAAAGTCGAGGAGATTAAAATAAGGAAGAAAGATAGCAAAGCATTTGAGTTTCATTTTGGCTTTTTCACCTCCAATTTGCAAAGATCCAATGGGGGAAAGAGGGAAAGAATTATGTATTTCATCGGGACATTGGAAGCCTTGTCTTAATGACAGTATAGGAGATTTAGAATACTAAAACATAGCAAAATAATTTTATTATAAATGATTTTATATCAAACAATTTTATATACTGTATGCATTCAACTTTATTAATGGTCTAGGGACCAGCAGACAGAATATGCCACTGCATATCCTCTGTTATGAATGGAAGTCGAGAAAACATTTTGGAAGTCACAAGACTTGATGAAAATTCATCTATATCACATTCAATATTTAACTGTTCATTAAAGAAGGCATTTGGAATTTTCATCATAAATCTGTTATGGTCTATAAGTTTCACATGAAATACCTGATATTTCTTAATGCTTAGAATGGGTATAAATTTATTTTTAAAAAGTCAATTAATGGTTATATCTACATTAAAATACATTAATCTTATTATGTAAATTCATTTTTAGTGAACATGCAGGATATTATTGAGGATATAGAATGTTTTACATAAGAAAAATCAAAACTGTATGTACATCAGCAGAATCTGAAGTTTAAGATTCTATACCTTCATTTTAAGCAGGATGATATTACTTTCAAAAAGAAGAAAAGAGTGAAGGTTACCTAATAACAATACCAGATGTCATATTGTAGTAAGAATTATAGCTATCCAAGGAAAATTAATAATGCAATGTCAGTAAATACTCAAGTAAATATTTGACATGCTAATTTTAATTCATTACAAATGATATTTAAGGAGGTAAGCTTACAACCTGAGAGGAAAAAAATTCTGAAAAAGAATTCAGCACAGAGTAGTTTACACTTTGCTCTGATAACTGGTTGAGTGTGTACCCTAGTTTTGATGTTACTTGGGGGAATAGTATAGTGTGTCAGAAACTTTCTCATATTTAGTTGTCAATATCAATTCAGAAATTCATTATTTAATCATGTTTTTCCACAGAAGGAACAAGGCACATAATCAAAAATGTATATGCCCTTGATTTTTTTTCAGACAAGTATTAATCTCAACCATTCCTGCAAAACTTCATTCACTGATTTTCTGTGTAATTGTAAACATTTAAATAATATGCAATTAATAATGGGGATTTATTTAGATAATTATATCAAATTGAATTTAAAAAGTGAAGGCATTATTGTTTTATATCCCAGACCCTTCATACATTTTGTTTCTTCTGCTTGGAACATTCCATGCCACTCTTTGCAAAATTGCATTATTTTTCTCTTTTAGAACTAAACTGTAATATCACTTTCTCAGAGGAATCCTCTTGAACCATTCAATTAAAAAAAA
Source organism: Neophocaena asiaeorientalis asiaeorientalis (assembly GCF_003031525.2). Classification (NCBI taxonomy): domain Eukaryota; kingdom Metazoa; phylum Chordata; class Mammalia; order Artiodactyla; family Phocoenidae; genus Neophocaena; species Neophocaena asiaeorientalis. The sequence goes on along the minus strand of NW_020174043.1, from coordinate 1,168,344 downwards.
ATCCAGCCCCATTTGTTTAACACAGGGCTTACCAAGTCAGTCTGGCAAATCCTGTGTACTTAGCTTCCAGTATACGATAGACACTCAATAAACATTTATTGAAGGATGAATGATAAATCTAGATTTGGATAAGAAGATACTTTATTCGAAAATACTATTGCACTAGGGAAAACATTGAGACCATATGACCTGCAAGCATTTCACAGGTCAGGCAGAAGGGAATTTTCATTTATAGGGAGGGGTAAGCAAGAGAGTAAGTACTGGATATTGGGGAGTCAGTTGAAGGGCACCTGATACTACAGTTGAACAGGAAATCCTTTTCTTTGAGATTACCAGATTCTTGGGAGGAGCCACTAAGGACAGGTTGTTCCATATTCAGATACAGGCTGATAGTGTTTCAGAGTTCTGGGCCCTGAGCCGAGGAGAGAAAATTAACCAAGTTTTGGTCCAGTCAAATTAGCAGGTATTTTGACCAGGTAGGTCACTTGATATAAATAGCTAATCATTTGTGAGACAAAGGATGGGAATTCAGAGAGTCTATATCTGACTTTACCATAGGTAAATGAGGGAGGCATTTGCGAGTCTTATCTAAGTAATATGGGGAAAGATGATGCTTCACAGTGAGCCATTTCCTGGAACACAAAATTGTGGGGGTACTTCTTAACCATTGCTGCTTTCTAGAAACACAGGGCCCATGTGAAGTTTAACATTGCCAAAAGGAGTAATTGAATGCATGTTTGTTATAGTATATTTAATGTGATCTATATGACTATATATAAATCTATATATGTACCTATATTTTTATACATTAATTTTGATACTGACATTTATAGGTATCTTTCTACATAAATATGAGCTTATCAGTGTTTCTTAACATGTTTAATTGTGTAAGACTAACCTATGTATTATAGAGCATTTATCATTCTTGACTGTGACCACTAAATACCAGTGTCACCCTTAATGTTTTATGGCAGTGGAAAAATACCCTCCACGCATACTTCCAAATGCCCCTTATCAGAGCAGTTCTGATTCTAGATGAGAATCACTGGGATTCAGATGTCATGATTGTGTTATAGTTCCCAAATCCTAATGCTACATTTCAATAATATTCTGTATTCATTCTCACAATCCATATGTGTTGTTAAGCTACATTTGTTGAGTATGTAAATACCAGAAAAAACTTGTTTTATTCTATATGATCCATTCCAACATAAGCAATTCATCTAAGCCAATCATGGAGCAGAAGTCCTTTTAAAAAATGAGATCACAGGGAAGTCATCTGAGAAGTTTTTAAAAATGGATTTATTGCTCATCAATAAAAGACAAATAAATATGTGATAACATTACTTTATCTGGACATTTTCAAAAGCAAACATAATGTGTGACCAAACTAGTTCATGGAGACGTCATACTCCATAATTCTAAGGAATTATAGAGAAGAGTGTAAAAACTCTGATATATAATTAGGAAAGAAAGAAGTTAGCCTTCCTTCTGAACCCCTTTTCATGCAAGCAAACACAGTTCTTTACTGTTTAAGCAATCTGAGTTGGGGACTTTTTTACTAGTAACCAAAAGCATCTTACATGGTATATTATATTTCTAATGAAATCCAAATGAATTCCAAAGAAATTATCTTCTACTCTTTCTAAAATCTCATGGACATATGTTATAAAACCTTTTCCAAGTTAAAAATTAAACATCTCTTAAGAATAATAATATAGATTCGTAATTTTAAAAATAAAGAAAATATTGACAGTAAAAATATCCTTAATGAGGAAATTAAAGACATGTCTACTTACTGATAACAGTTGACCAGAAGACACTTTTGTAGCCAGATTAGTGAGTCAACATTGTGTGTACATTTAATGACCATGAACATTTTAAAGTATAAACATTGGTCACTCCTTTGTGTTATATCTAGATATTCTCTTATATTGCATGCCCATGTGAAAAAAATGAACAATAATGACTTTTTATTATTTTTTTTTCCCCAATAAACTTCTGCATGCAGAAATACTAAGACAATAGAACAAATTGCATGCTACGTCTGATGAAAGGGAGGAGGGGAGCAAACTAGGCAATATCAGGAGCTGAAGTCACTGGCTGGTTGATACAAACTCCTACCTTATTAAACTTCCAGATGGGAAATAAAACCTGAGTCCTGAAAAAGCTGATAAGGATTAGAGGATTATTTACATGAAATAGGATATACTGAAAGGGACAGACACATCAAGTTATTTAAACAAGAAAATGTCCTGAACACCTAACATGTTCCAGGCACTGCTATGTATCCTGTGGATATAATGATTTTCAAAAAAAAAACAGAGTTAGATATTACTTATTCTCTTTTAATTTACATTCTGTGAGGGTAAAAAGCAATAAATGACACATGTTTTACATAGCATTTAGTTTTATATGCACATAAAAGAGTAATGGTGGAATAGGGACTAGAGTAGATAGAATGCTTAGGAAGAAAATAGTCTCTAAAAGATAACAGTTTTGTTGGATTCTGGAAAACAATTGTAGCCCAGCTATGAAAATTTCTTGGAGAAGCATGATGCAGGTGTAAGAAATCACAATTACAAAGACGCTGAGGCTAGACTGAATTTGCCATGGCAGCCATAGCAAAGAAGGCCAGCATGCCTAGGACATTTTAAGCAAGTAAAATTGGGGATCAATATGAGATTGGAGATAAATTTAGGTGTCTGATTAAGAAGACCTTTTTGATAAGGAGTTCAGGTAGTATTAACCACAAAGCGAAAGCTATTGGAGACTTATTTGAAGTAGAGTGATGTAGTTTTAAAAGATAGCAGTTGTTGCTTAACTGGGAATCATAAGAAAGAGGTAATAGTAGAAATAAAGTAACCAGTTAAAAGATTATTGCTAAACAAGTGCTAAAATAACTTGGTATAGAAAGTGAACAAATTCAGAATGTCTTTTGGAAATAGATATCAAAGGATTTTTCAAGGAGCTGAATTTGGAGGAAGAGGAAAAGGGAAGAAACAAGAATGGCTTCTAGATATTTTTTCCTGAGCAACTGGATATATGCAATTGCCATTTACTAAAATAGGGAGAAAAAACCTGGGGTACTAGGTAAATCTTCACTATTCTCCATTATAATTGTATCCATTTTTGCATACATAGTATACATATATCATTCTTTGTTCCAGAAAAGTCTACGATGAAGATTGCAGATTTAAAAAAAAATTAAAAAACAAACAAAAACTTTCATCACATGGTAATCGTTATCAACCCACAATTCCCAAAATGGGAAAAATAATTTTAATTATCCCTAGCATCCATCCATTCCTTCTTATTCTTAGTAACAGAATTACCCAGTTTATCTGAGCACACTGTTCCCTACCTAAAGAAGAGCTTATCATTCTCCCTTACAGCAGCATGTAAAATAGTTGTCATCTCCTTAAAGATAAAGTCATATAATATGGACCGGGTTCTCCCTCGTTCCTGCTCCTTAAGAGGTGGAAAGACTGCTGCCTTGAACTCAAAGTGGGAAGCAAAATGTTGAAGAAATTAAAGCCAACTTGCTAGCTCTGTTCACTTGATAAACTCTTAGAACTGAACTTCTCTGAAGTCTAGAACCCCTCTCATCTAGAAGATAAAAAGTAAAATTCTCTCTATTTAAACCTTAGCATTTTTGAAAATATGTTAGTCTAGCTTTTACTCTTATTAATAGATACATATTTCCTGGAAAATTGTGCTTACTAATAACATTTGTGAAATTATTAACAAGCATGGGAAGATGGACCATTGGAGAGGATGTGTGTGTGTGTGTGTGTGTGTGTGTGTGTGTGTGTGTGTGTTGAAATAATAAAGGCCAACCAACTGAAGAATGGAGTGGAAAAATAATTGTATTAACCTTTCCAAATGAGAAAAATTGACACTGTTTGTCTATGTTACTGAGTTGGAAGGAATGCAAAATAATGTTCATAGTCCATAAAAATCATTGCTATACCAAATGCTACTTACAACAGAACTAGAATGGGAGAGTGGTACTATGTATGCAATGTATTTTCAAATATTAATCTAGATTTAGAAGTAAATGTCATAGTAAATCAATCAGGAGATGAATGAGAACTTGGAAAACAATCTATATTAAGTGTTGGCATTGTTCCTCAAGCCATAGAACTCACATACATTTTGTCAGGATTCTGTTGCCCAATACTTAAGATGTATTATGCTTTTTTTTGTGGCATTAGTAAATACAGAACAGTCTGGAATATTTCATCTTGCAAGTTGGATATCCTGCATGTTTTTTAATCGTATATATAATTCTGAAAATTTGCACAGCAGTCAAATGGGAAGTGTGTTTGAATAAGAAAATTTAAAAATGTATTCAGACTATATCTTTTCAAAGAAAGTGAATGAAGCAGTTGCAATACATTCTCCCACTTGTTTCACAAAAATAAATAGCAATCAATAAACCTTCCATCTCATATATTTAAAAAGTTTAATCAAGGTCACAATTTTCAACTTTATATCCAATACTTATTATTAAATTAGTAAGAGACCAATGACCTATAAAACCCTGACAAAGATGTACTTAATGCAAAGAAGATCAATTTAGTTGAAGAGTAATGAGATACATAGCTTAAATAGTTTATTTGCATTGCAATTCAGTTGAACCTTAATATATTAATTGTACCATGGTACTTTCTTGATGTAGAAATAAAAACTGACCACCAAAGATTTGGGTCATTCTTCCTAAAGTAAAGTTGTTTCTGGAAAGTGGCTGTGCAGTCAATATCTACGTTTTCCAAACCTCTGTCAGATATGTAACAATTAATTACACAGTTAAGCTAGTCAAGGAGAAGAAAAATGTGAAGCAAATAATGCTACAAATTAAAGAAGACATTAAATTAATAGTATTTAAATTTATAATTATAAATAATCATATAAACTTTTGCCTAGCAGATTCTGATTCCTTGTATACACTTTATAAATAAATAAGGATAGAAGGAGGGAAATAAGGAAAGAGGGAAAGAGAGATGGAAAGAGGTAGAGGAATAAGAGAATTAAAACTCACTTTGGATATAGGAAAGTTGGAAATATCACATCATTTGTAATTTAAGAGAGATGGAAAGAGGTAGAGGAATAAGAGAATTAAAACTCACTTTGGATATAGGAAAGTTGGAAATATCACATCATTTGTAATTTGTTCCATTCCCTTGTTACTAGAAATTAGAATAATCTGAATAAACTGTTTTAGGTAAGACATTTAGCCATTTTGAGCCAGTAGTTCTGCCTTGACTGTTTCAGCTGTGTCTTTGAAATAGCAAACAAGACTTCGGGAAGAAAAAATTGGAATAGACAGGAACTGGGGTCTAATACCATTTTCTTACTACTCCAAGCAACAACAAGACTTCTTTATTCTCTCAGTTTTCAATAAATCCATACACCTTTGGTCAGCTGGATTAAGTGCAGTCTAGTACTTTGTGCCTGCCCTGGCAGAGAAAAACAGTCTAAGATTTTTCTCCTCTATGGTAGGGGAAAGAACCTGGAAAGCAGTTTGGAGCACTCCAGTGAAGACCAAGAACTGATTCTAGATAACCTGTGGGCTCAGAGATCTGTGGACTTTATAAGTAGAGTAAGTTACAAATTACTTTTAAAAAGAAAAAAATTTTTTTTGATTTGACAGAGTAGGCACTGATATCATTGAATATAATGTAAAAATAGATAAAAGAATCCCTAAAATCCAAATCTTTGTTTCCTTCTGAAGTTCACTGCTGATTCATCAGCCTCTCCCTTTCTCTCTTGAGCTCTTAATAAAGTTTTACATTTCTAATATAAAAAGAAATAAGTTGAGTGATCCATATAAATTATCAATCAAACTCTTGGAGGAAAGGTGGTAATTAAATCAATAGAAGACAATTTCCCTGAGCTCATGACCTCAGTTGGCAGACTAGGAATTCACAGAATTCTGAGTTAGAATAACAAGGAAAAAAATGACCCATAAGTGTCTTGGTAACATTAATTAGGAGAAAATCTTACAACTGTCATGTATAAAAAACAAGGTATCAACAACAACAACGACTACTTGACACTGTATTTTTCTTTTAGGGCACTAAAAGCAAAAAAAGAAAAAAAAGTAGTCTATATGTATGGATTACTAAAGAGTAAGCTCTGTGGCTCTTCTGAAATAAGCTAGCTTTTGGAGAACAAACCTAAAAGTATAAAAAACTTGGTATAGATCTCTAGGAAAATAGGAACACTGGCTTTTCATCGTCATCTATCTGATTGCTTGTCTTATGTTACCAGTAAAATCTAGCTTCTGTTTTTCTTAATTCTGGCTAACATTTCAGATTTCCTCCCCTTACTTTGTAATCAATATGCAGATAGCAAACACAATCTATTTTCTGTATAAAAATAAAAAAGAATTTGAATAGCCTTGTGTATAAACCTATTATTAACTCCATTTGTCGAGCACCTTAATTATTAAGAGGTGTTACTGTAGATCTTTTTATTAACACCGCAGGTTCTTCATATTCTTGTTTTCTCACTTGCAATCAGTGAATGCAAGTAAAAGTGTGCATTTCCAGTATCTTAGATCTTATCCTTTTAGATACAAGTAATATCTACATATATATGTTCTTTCTTTTTAGCATATTTATTGAACTTTACTTGAAAATCATGGTTGAAATATAGAATAATCTTTTCAGCGTTGATATAATTTATTTCTAATTGTAACTGTAAACTATTTAGAGACTCAGAGAATTCAGTAAAAAGCCAAAGACTGACAGTTTTAAACAAGAGGTGCTTTAAAATATTTTATCTCATCCATGAACGTATTTCTCACCACTTATCCCACAATCTGCTGAGTGCTCTTTTTCTTTCTCTCATATTTTGACAGTTTCTGTATATACCCAATGAAACTCAGCAAGGATGAGATTGAAAAAAATATTTTATCATATTAGCTAAGAATTTTTCCAAGCAGAAAATAAGAGACAGAATTGTGCTTTAAATGTCAACTGGTAATAAAACAGACTTGTAATGCATATATAAGACTCAAGAAACAAAGAAAACAGCCCATAATAATTCAAAAATAAAATCATTGATAAACAGGAAATATATTAATCAATTAGTTATAACATTTAAAATATTACAAAACCACCTATGTGTTTTGTAAGATTTTATAAATCTGATTATATCATCAATTTTTTATGTTATAACCCAATCCAAAGATGAGCAGAAGACCTAAATAGACATTTCTCCAAAGAAGATATACAGATTGCCAACAAACACATGAAAGAATGCTCAACATCATTAATCATTAGAGAAATGCAAGTCAAAATTACAATGAGATATCATCTCACACCAGTCTGAATGGCCATCATCAAAAAATCTAGAAACAATAAATGCTGGAGAGGGTGTGGAGAAAAGGGAACCCCCTTGCACTGTTGGTGGGAATGTAAATTGATACAGCCACTATGGAGAAAAGTAAGGAGGTTCCTTAAAAAACTAAAAATATAACTACCATATGACCCAGCAATCCCACTTCTGGGCATACACCCTGAGAAAACCAAAATTCAAAAATAGTCATGTACCAAAATGTTCATTGCAGCTCTATTTACAATAGCCAGGACATGGAAGCAACCTAAGTGGCCATCAACAGATGAATGGATAAAGAAGATTTGGCACATATATAAAATGGAATATTACTCAGCCATAAAAAGGAACAAAACTGAGTTATTTATAGTGAGATGGATGGACCTAGAGACTGTCATACAGAGTGAAGTAAGTCTGAAAGAAAAAAACAAATACTGTATGCTAAAACATATATATGGAATCTAAAAAAAAGAAAAAAAAAGATCAGAAGAACCTAGGGGCAAGACAGGAATAACGATGCAGACCTACTAGAGAATGGACTTGAGGATACAGGGAGTGGGAAGTGTAAGCTGGGACAAAGTGAGAGAGTGGTATGGACATATATACACTAACAAACATAAAATAGATAGCTAGTGGGAAGCATCCTCATAGCAAAGGGAGATAAGCTCAGTGTTTTGTGACCACCTACAGGGGTGGGATAGGGAGGGTGGGAGGGAGGGAGATGCAAGAGGGAAGAGATATGGGGACATATGTATATGTATAACTGATTCACTTTGTTATGAAGCAGAAACTAACACACCATTGTAAAGCAATTATACTCTAATAAAGATGTTAAAAAATAAAATAAAATAAAGATGGAAAATAATTTGTATGTTATAAATGATTGCAGTTAAAGCACTTTTGATGGTATTCATATATATAGGTAACACTAACTTAAAGTAGAAGAGAAACAATAGAAGTATTAGGGGAAAGAAAACAATTTTTGAAATAGTAATTTATTTTCTAGATGAAAGATATAAACTGAAACCCTATATTTGACATGAGTATATATCAAAATCTTTCCTCAGATGTGGACTGAAGCCTGAGTTGTTACTTGCAGACTGGATTATAGTGTAAAGGAAATCCAGTAAAAATCATAGCACTGTACTTTTTGTAGGTCCTTTTCTCTAATAAACATGGATTTTGAAATATTGGTAAAGATTACAGTTTACAGGGAAGAAATTATTGCCCCAAATATACTACAAGAATGTGTTTTCTTAGTGAGTGTGTTAAATTTAATATGCTAAAGTGATTTAACATGAGTAATGAAATTAGAAATAGCATTGATTCCTGGTATTTTTATATTTGACATATTAAAGACAGTTTAAAACATGGTGAGAAATATCTTTATGTGAACTAAAGGAGAATGAACTTTGGCATTTTTGCACATGAAATTTACTAAATCAAGACAGTTTATACCACAGAGCATTGTACATGCTTAGGTCAATTCAAAAACACCAAATTTCTGCTAGTCAGTGTATTACTGTAATTCATAAAGGCAATTTTTCCTAATTATGTCTGCTTTTGTCACAGAATATACTCAAAAGTAAAGGTGAAAGTGGGCATTAATTCCAAAAGAAACTTCAAGTCATTGTTATAGTGAAATGATTTCTGTACCATATGTTTTAAAAGAGAAATGTTTTAGTAAGGAAAGCAACTATTCTTTTTATAACCTTAAGTGTTCTGTAGTGAATTACTGTATGTAGTTGACAGGTATGATTTGAAAATATATTTTTATATTGGTAATAATTTTTCCAAGGAAAAGTAAAAAGGGAGATATTTGTTTAAATATGAAAAACGAATAAAACAATTTTTATGCATATGTATCTCAGAAACAGCAAATATAATTACTGAGATAAACACTAGTTTGTAGTTGAGAATTAAAAAAAAAAAATTTCTTATAGTTTAAAGAATTAAAGACATCAGGGTAGACAGTGAAGATTTGGACCCCTTGTTATAATTTTGCAGCCTGTTTTATCAATACTTAAGTTGACCAACTATTAAATCAAAATATCAAATTATGTATGTTTTCCAGCATTGCTGTTTCAGAGGCACAAATACAACAACATGGAATAGGTTAACCCAACAAGGAGAACAGACTAACATTTATATAATAGTTAGAAAACATTCTAATATTCAATTATATCATACTAACTTTGGAGAAATAACAGTTCAAATGTGAAATTAGTTTTCCTGAATATCCAAAAATATTTTTGGGTAAAGTGGACATCATGCTTGTTCCACATGTAAGATAGATAATATATACTGGTAATGAAGGGATTTTTCAATGTTTATGGCAATTAGCTTAGCAAAGATTTAATGGTAGAGAGAAGCATTGAGTATGAAGGAAATTCATTCATTCATTTATTTATTCATTTAATAAATATTTACTAAGAGCCAGGAACTATTGGGAGTAAAAGATGATCTGATATCTGTCCTTAAGAAGAATATCACATCTTTCATGTATCAAACAATTACCTAACACTGATTAATTGCATATTCCTCTTCAGTCAAGTCTTAACTCAGTTCCAGGAGTCACCTCTTTTGGGATACCTTCTCTGACTTCCCTGGGATATATATATTAATAATCACATATAAATCATCTAAGGATCATATAAAAATGCAGATTCTGGGGAATTCCCTGGCAATCCAATGGTTAGGACTTTGCTCTTTCACTGCCGGGGACCTGAGTTGGGGAACTAAAATCCTGTAAGCCAAGCAGCATAGCAAAAAAAAGAAAATAATGCAGATTCTGATTCAGTATTTCTGGCATAAGAACTTCAATTCCCCATTTCTATTATGACGTTGATGCTGCTGATCTGTGGACCACAATTTTAATAGTAAGGTAGTAGATGTTATTAAATTACCCATCATTTAATGATTTACAAAGATGAGAGATAAAGAATATTAATATTTAGTGGGAAATGACTTAAAATATGCTATTGAATATATATGTAAATAAGAAATGATTTAAAAAATACTAGCCAAAGACCAATAGAAAGTGGCCACCATGAGCTAGCAAATGGTCAGACAAAATAAAATTTATTTAGGTCGCTATAGCAATAGAAGATGAGTACTAGAGGAAACTTTTGGAATGTGTACAGGATCTGAGCAATTACTGTGTAATTCTAAAGAGTATTTAAAGAAGCAATAGTAAGATCTGGATGAGGTTCAATAAAAATACAGCTCTTTCTATTTCTTATACTTTGTGTAAATGTTCCCACACTGCAATGGGGAGAATACTAAAGTAATTGTAATCTTTCAACATATTAATACATCCACTGAGCAAATATTTATTAAGGGTCTACTAAGTGCCAAGATGTTTCTACATGTGTCGAACACCAAGAGATCTCTGACCTCTCGGGGAAAATATAAATGAAAACAAGTAAATAAATAATCAAGTATGTAATGTAATATCAGGTAATAATAAAAATACTAGAGAAAATAATTTAGCATAAAAACAAAAGAAGCTCAGTAGCTATTTTAGAAGGCAGAGTTTTCTTTACAGGGAACAGTAAGCAGACACCAGCAGGATATAAAAAACTTTTTTTCAAACATCTGAAGTACAAGTGCTCCATGCTGGAGAAAATGTGTGCATGAAGACCTTAGACTACGTGCTAGTTTGATGTATTTTAACATCATCAAGAAAGTCAGTTTGACTAGATAGTATGAGCAAGGGACAGGCCCAAGCTTGAGAATTTGTAGGGGATTTGTAGAACACAGAAATGAGTTTGAACATTATTATAGAAATAATGGGAATTCTTTGGATAAATTTGAACAAAAAATGGCATTAATTGCTTTGTGTTTGAGAAAGGTGTTCACTTATCTGACTATAGAATCTAGGAAGAACAGAGGGAGATCCATCAGTAATCTAAATTAAATGTCAGCAAAATACAGACACCTAACTAAATCCAGCCCTATTTTTACAAAGCCATGAACTAAGAATTATTTTTATACTTTTAAATGACTGTCACATAAGTACAGTTAATCATTTTTCATGGATTCTGTATTTGCAAATTTTCATACTTACTAAAACATGTTTGTAACCCTAAAATCAATATTGGAGGCATTTTAACAATCATGAGCAGATATGCACATGTACAGAGCAGAAGAAGATTGAGTAGAAGATTAGCATATTACTAGCTGAGGTTAGATGAAGCCCCACTCTGCCTTCTTGTTTCATCTCTCATATTTTAAACAACTATCTTTTTCTGGGTCTATTTAGTGCTACATTTTTGTGTATTTTGTTGGTGACTTCACTATGTAAAATGGTCCCAGAAGTAGTGCTAATGCACTGTTTAGTGTTCTAAAGTGCAAGAAGACTGTGATGTGCATAATGGAGAAAACACGTATTTCAGATAGGGCCTGTTCAGGCATTAATTATAGTGCTGTTTGCCCTGTGCTCAATGTTAATAAATCACCAATATACAATAAATAAGGTATATTTAAAAAAAAAAAAACAGGTGGTCAGGCCAGGCTCGAACCCGCCCAGAAGCTGGAACACACCTCAGAAACCCACTAACTTGGGGGCCCAGACCTGAGTCTAACTCCAGAAGCTCCAGCACACAGGGGATCGACTTGATTAGGTAGAGAGAGACGCCCAAGGAAAAGAAGCCTCTGCCATCCATAATGGTCGCTTCCAGTTCTGAGTGACACGGGGTATGAACGAGCCTTGGCTGTGATCCCTGTTTTACATCTTTACTCCAGCATCTCTAGAGGAAACCAAAGTGTCAAGTGATTTGTCCAAGGTCATTCATACATCTTCAAATTAAACAACTTATGTTGTTTGCAAAGTGATCACTCAGGGATTATAATTAAAAACACTCCTGAGGGAGGAGGGGAAGATAGTGGAAGAGTAAGACACGGAGATCACCTTCCTCCCAACAGATACACCAGAAATACATCTACACATGGAACTGTTCCTACAGAACACCCACTGAATGCTGGCAGAAGACCTCAGACATCCCAAAAGGCAAGAAACTCCCCATGTACCTGGGTAGGGAAAAAGAAAAAAGAATAAACAGAGACAAAATGATAGGGATGGGACCTGCACCAGTGGGAGGGAACTGTGAAGGGGGAAATGTTTCCACACACTAGGAGTCCCTTCGCGGGTGGAGACAGCGGGTGGCAGAGGGGAAAAGCTTCGGAGCCACAGAGGGGAGCAGCAACAGGGGCGCGTAGGGCAAAGTGGAGAGATTCCTGCACAGAGGATCAGTGCCGACTGGCACTCACCAGCCCAAGAGGCTTGTCTGCCACCTGCCAGGGTGGGTGGGAGCTGGGAGCTGAGGGTCGGGCTTCGGTGAAAGTGCAGGGCAAGAACTGGGGTTGGCGGCATGAACACAGCCTGCAGGGGCTAGTGTGCCATGGTTGGCCAGGAGGGAGGCCGGGGAAAATTCTGGACCTACCAAGAGCAAGAGACTTTTTTTCCTTCTTTATTTCCTGGTGCGTGAGGGGACGGGATTAAGAGCGCTCCTTAAAGGAGCTCCAGAGAGGGGCGCAAGCCACGGCTAAAAGCGCGGACCCCAGAGATGTGCATGAGATGCTAAGGTTGCTGCTGCCACCACAAAGAAGCCTGTGTGCGAGCACAGGTCACTATCCACACCCCCCTTCCGGGGAGCCTGTGCAGCCTGCCACTGCCAGGGTCCCGGGATCGTGGAACAACTTCTCCGGGAGAACGCACGGTGTGCCTCAGGCTGGTGCAATGACCCGCCAGCCTCTGATACTGCACCCTCACCCCGCATCCACACCCATCCCTCCCCACAGCCTGAGTGAGCCAGAGCCCCCGAAGCAGCTGCTCTTTTAAACCGGTCCTGTCTGCGTGAAGAACAGACACCCTCCGGCGACCTACATGCAGAGGCGGGGCCAAATCCAAAACTGAGCCCCTGGGAGCTGTGAGAACATAGAAGAAAAAGGGAAATCTCTCCCAGCAGCCTCAGAAGCAGTGGATTAGATCTCCACAATCAATTGATGTATCCTGCATCTGTGGAATACATGAATAGACAACGTATCATTCCAAATTGAGGAGGTGGACTTTGAGAACAAGATTTATGATTTTTTCCCCTTTTCCTCTTTTTGTGAGTACATATGTGTATGTTTCTGTGTGAGATTTTGTCTGTATAACTTTGCTTCCACCATTTGTCCTAGGGTTCTATTCGTTCATTTTCTTTTGTGTTTTTTAAATTCTTTTAATAATAATTTTTTTATTTTAATAACTTTATTTTATTTTACTTTACCTTCTTTCTTCCTTCCTTTCTTTCTTTCTTCCCTTCTTTCTTTCTTTCTTTCTTTCTTTCTTTCTTTCTTTCTTTCTTTCTTTCTTTCTTTCTTTCTTTCTTTCTTTCTTTCTTTCTTTCTTTCTTTCTTTCTTTCTTTCTTTCTTTCCTTCCTTTCCTCCTTTAAACAATCATTCATCCCAAATTGAGGAGGTGGACTTTGAAAGCAAGATGTATGATTTTTTCCCCTTTTCCTCTTTTTGTGAGTGTGTATGTGTATCCTTCTCTGTGAGATTTTGTCGGTGTAGCTTTGCTTCCACCATTTGTCTTAGGCTTATATCTGTCAGTTTTTTGTTGTTCTTTGTTTGTTTATTTTTTTCTTAATAATTATTTTTTATTTTAATAATTTTATTATATTTTATCTTACTTTATTTTACTTTATCTTCTTTCTTTCTTTTTTCCTTCCTTCCCTCCTTCCTTCCTTCCTCCCTCCCTCTCGCCTTTCTTTCTTTCTTTCTTTCTTCTACTTCTACTAATTCTTTCTTTCTATTTTTTCTCCTTTTTATTCTGAGCCATATGGATGAAAGGCTCTTGGTACTACAGCCAGGAGTCAGTGCTGTGCCTCTCAGATGGGAGAGCCAACTTCAGGACACTGGTCCACAAGAGACCTCCCTCTCCACATAATATCAAATGGTAAAAATATCCAGAGATCTCCATCTCAGCACCAGCAACCAGCTTCACTCAACGACCAACAAGCTACAGTGCTGGACACCCTATGCCAAAGAACTAGCAAGGCAGGAACACAACCCCACCCATTAGCAGAGATGCTGCCTAAAATCATAATAAGTCCACAGACACCCCAAAACACACCACCAATCATGGGCTTGCCCACCAGAAAGACAAGATCCAGCCTCATCCACCAGAACACAGGCACTAGTCCCCTCCAACAGGAAGCCTACACAACACACTGAACCACCTGGGCCACTGGGGACAGACACTAAAAACAACGGGGACTACAAACCTGCAGCCTGCAAAAGGGAGAACCCTAAACACAGTAAGATAAGTAAAATGAGAAGACAGAAAAATACACAGCAGATGAAGGAGCAAGATAAAAAACCACCAGACATAACAAATGAAGAGGAAATACGCAGTCTACCTGAAAAAGAATTCAGAATAATGAGAGTAAAGATGATCCAAAATCGTGGAAATAGAATAGACAAAATGCAAGAAACACTTAACAAGGACCTAGAAGAACTAAAGATGAAGCAAACAAACATGAACAACACAATAAATGAAATTTAAAATACTCCCGATGGGATCAATAGCAGAATAACTGAGGCAGAAGAATGGATAAGTGACCTGGAAGATAAAAGAGTGGAAATACCTACTGCAGAGCACAATAAAGAAAGAAGAATGAAAAGAACTGAGGACAGTTGCAGAGACCTCTGGGTCAACATTAAATACACCAACATTCAAATTGTAGGGGTTCCAGAAGAAGAAGAGAAAAAGAAAGGGACTAAGAAAATATTTGAAGAGGTTATAGTTGAAAACTTCCCTAATATGAGAAAGGAAAGAGTTAACCAAGTCCAGGAAGAACAGAGAATCCCATGGATAAATCCAAGGAGAAATATGCCAAGACACATATTAATCAAACTGTCAAAAATTAAATACAAAGAAAACATATTAAAAGCAGCAAGGAAAAAACAACAAATAACATACAAGGGAATCCCCATAAGGTTAACAGCTGATCTTTCAGCAGAAACTCTGCAAGGAAGAAGGGACTGGCAGGACATATTTAAAGTGATGAAGGAGAAAAACCTGCAACCAAGATTACTCTAACCAGCAAGGATCTCGTTCAGATTTGATGGAGAAATTAAAACCTTTACAGACAAGCAAAAGCTAAGAGAGTTCAGCACCACCAAACAAGCTTTACAACAAATGCTAAAGGAACTTCTCTAAGCAAGAAACACCAGAGAAGGAAAAGACCTACAATAACGAACCCAAAACAATTAAGAAAATGGGAATAGGAACATACATATCGATAATTACCTTAAATAAAAATGGACTAAATATTCCCACCAAAAGACACAGATTGGGTGAATGGATACAAAAGCAAGACCCATATATATACTGTCTACAAGAGACCCACTTCAGACCTAGAGACACATACAGATTGAAGGTAAGGGGATGGAGAAAGATATTCCATGCAAATGGAAACCAAAAGAAAGCTGGAGTAGCAATTCTCATATCAGACATAATGGACTTTAAAATAAAGACTATTACAAGAATCAAAGAAGGACACTACAGAGTGATCAAGGGATCGGTCCAAGAAGAAGATATAACAATTGTAAATATTTATGCACCCAACATAGGAGCACCTCAATACATAAGGCAAATACTAACAGCCATAAAATGGGAAATCGATAGTAACATATTTATAGTAGGGGACTTTAACACCCTACTTTCACCAACAGACAGATCATCCAAAATGAAAATAAATAAGGAAACACAAGCTTTAAATGATACATTAAACAAGATGGACTGAATTGATATTTATAGGACATTCCATCCAAAAACAACAGAATACAAAAATTTCTCAAGTGCTCCTGGAACATTCTCCAGGACTGATCATGTCTTGGGTCAGAAATCAAGCCTTGGTAAATGTAAGAAAATTGAAATTGTATCAAGTATCTTTTCCGACCACAATGCTATGAGACTAGATATCAATTACAGGAAAAGATCTGTAAAAAATACAAACACATGGAGGCTAAACAATAAAAATACAAACACATGGAGGCCAAACAATACACTACTTAATAACGAAGTGATCACTGAAGAAATCAAAGGGAAAATAAAAAAAAAAGAAATACTTAGAAGCAAATGACAATGGAGACACGATGACCCAAACCTATGGGATGCAGCAAAGCAGTTCTAAGAGGAAAACTTAAAGCAATATAATAAACAAAATTGATAAACCATTAGTCAGACTCATCAAGAAAAGGGAGAAGACTCAAATCAATAGAAGTAGAAATGAAAAAGCAGAAGTAAAAACTGACAGTGTAGAAATACAAAAGATCATGAAAGATTACTACAAGTAACTCTTTGTCAATAAAACGGAAACCTGGAAGAAATGGACAAAGTATTAGAGATGCACAACCTCCCAAGACTGAATCAGGAAGAAATAGAAAATATGAACAGACAAATCACAAGAATTGAAATTGAAACTGTGATTCAAAATCTTCCAACAAACAAAAGCCCAGGACCAGAGGGCTTCACAGGCGAAATCTATCAAACATTTAGAGAAGAGCTAACACCTACCCTTCTCAAACTCAACCAAAATATAGCAGAGGAAGGAGCACTCCGAAACTCATTCTACAAGACCACCATCAGCTTGATACCAAAACCAGACAAGGATGTCACAAAGAAAGAAAACTACAGGCCAATATCACTGATGAACATAGATGCAAAAATCCTCAACAAAATACTAGCAAACAGAATCCAACAGCACATTAAAAGGATCATACATCATGATAAAGTGGGGTTTATTCCAGGAATGCAAGGATTCTTCAATATACGCAAATCAATCAGTGTGATAAACCATATTAACAAATTGAAAGAGAAAAATCGTACGATCAACTCAATAGACGCGGAGAAAGCTTTTGACAAAAGTCAACACCCATTTATTATAAAAACCCTGCAGAAAGTAGGCATAGAGGGAATTTTACTCAACATAATAAAGGCCATTTATGACAAACCCACAGCCAACATCATCCTCAATGGTGGAAAACTGAAAGCATTTCCACGAAGATCAGGAACAAGACAAGGTTGCCCACTCTCACCACTCTTATTCATGATGAAAAATCTGAAAGGGAAATCAAGGAAACACTCCCATTTTCCATTGCAACAAAAAGAATAAAATATCTAGGAATAAACCTACCTAAGAAGACAAAAGACCTATATGCAGAAAATTATAAGACACTGATGAATGAAATTACAAATGATACAAATAGATGGAGAGATATACCGTGTTCTTGGATTGGAGTAATCAACATTGTGAAAATGACTCTACTACCCAAAGCAATCTCCAGATTCAATGCAATCCCTATCAAACTACCACTGGCATTTTTCGCCAAACTAGAACAAAAAATTTCACAATTTGTATGGAAACACAAAAGACCCCGAATAGCCAAAGCAATCTTGAGAACGAAAAAAGGAGCTGGAGGAATCAGGCTCCCTGACTTCAGACTATACTACAAAGCTACAGTAAACAAGACAGTATGGTACTGGCACAAAAACAGGAAGACAGATCAATGGAACAGGATTGAAAGCCCAGAGTTCCTGTGTCTTTGATTGTAGCATTTAATCCATTCACATTTAAGGTAATTTTCAATATGTATACTCCTATGACCATTTTCTTAATTATTTTAGGTTTGTTTTTGTAGGTCATTTTCTTCTCTTGTTTTTCCCACTTAGAAAAGTTCCTTTAGCTTTTGTTGTAGAGCGGTTTGGTGGTCAATTCTCTTAGCTTTTGCTTGTCTGTAAAGCTTTTGATTTCTCCATTGAATCTGAATGAGGTCCTTGCTGGGTAGAGTAATTTGGTTGTAGCTTCTTCCCTTTCATCACTTTAAGTATATCATGTCACTCCCTTCTGGCTTGTAGAGTTTCTTCTGAGAAATCATCTGTTAACCTTATGGGAGTTCCCTTGTATATTATTTGTCATTTTTCCCTTGCTTCTTTTAATAATTTTTTTTTTGTCTTTAACTTTTGCCAGTTTGATTACTATGTGTCTCGGCATGTTTCTCCTTGGGTTTATCCTGTATGGGACTCTCTGTGCTTCCTGGACTTGGGTGGCTATTTCCTTTCCCATGTTAGGGAAGTTTTCGACTATAATCTGTTCAAATATTTTCCCGGGTCCTTTCTCTCTCTCTTCTCCTTCTGGGACCCATATAAAGTGAATGTTGTTGCATTTAATGTTGTCCCAGAGGTCTCTTAGTTTGTCTTCATTTCTTTTCATTGTTTTTTTCTTTATTCTGTTCCCCGGCAGTGAATTCCACCATTTTGTCTTCCAGGTCACTTATCAGTTCTTCTGCCTCAGTTATTCTGCTACTGATTCCTTCTAGTGTAGTTTTCATTTCAGTTATTGTATTGTTCATCTATGTTTGTTTGTTTGTTTTTTAATTCTCCTAGGTCTTTGTTAAACATTTCTTGCATCTTCTCGATCTTTACCTCCATTCTTTTTCTGAGGACCTGGATCATCTTCACTATCATTATTCTGAATTCTTTTTCTGGTAGGTTGCCTATCTCCACTTAATTTAGTTGTTTTTCTGGGTGTTTATCTTGTTCCTTCATCTGGTATATAGCCCTCTGCCTTTTCATCATGTCTGTCTTTCTATGAATGTGGTTTTTGTTCCACAGGTTACAGGATTGTAGTTCTTCTTGCTTCTGCTGTCTGCCCTCTGGTGGATGAGGCTATCTAAGAGGCTTGATGGGAGGGACTGGTGGTGGGTACAGCTGACTGTTCCTCTGGTGAACATTGTTCAGTAAAACTTTAATCCATTTTATTGTTGATGATGGGGCTGGGTTCTCTCCCTGTTGGACTTTTGGCCTGAGGCAACCCAACCCTGCAGCCTACCTGAACTCTTTAGTGAGGCTAATGACAAGACTGTGGGAGGCCTCAGGCCAAGGAGTATTTCCCAGAACTTCTGCTGCCAGTGTCCTTGTCCTCACAGTGAAACAGAACCACCACCACCCCACCGCCTCTGTAGGTAGGTCAGGTTCAGTCTCCCCTAGGGTCTCTGCTCCTTCCCCTGGGTCCCGATGTGCACACTACTTTGTGTGTGCCCTCCAAGAGTGGAGTCTCTGTTTCTCCCAGTCCTGTCAAAGTCCTGCATTCAATTCCCACTAAGCGTCAAAGCCTGATTCTCTAGGAATTCCTCCTCCCATTGCCAGATCCCCAGGTTGGGAAGCCTGAAGTGGGTCTCAGAACCTTCACTCTGGTGGGTGAACTTCTGTGGTATAAGTGTTTGCCAGTCTGTGAGTCCCCCCCAACCAGTTATGGGATTTGATTTTACTGTGATTGCGCCCCACCTACCATCTCATTGTGGCTTCTCCTTTGTCTTTGGATATGGGGTATCTTTCTTGGTGAGTTCCAGTGCCTTCCTGTCGATCATTGTCCAGCAGCTAGCTGTGATTCTGGTGTTCTCACAAGAGGGAGTGAGAGCACGTCCTCTACTCCACCATCTTGGTTTCTCTTTCCAAGATCTTTTTCTTCATGTCTCTCTTTGGGGTTATACAACTTGAAGATGTGGCAGCCATCTTAAGTTCAGAAAGGCAAATCTGAGGACAGAAGTCAAGATTCTGAGAACAGAACAGTGGAGAGCTGAAAAGTTGCCGAATTTTCAAAATTCTTATTAAATGAGATACACTATGTACACATTATCTAAGCCACATGTATTTGTGTTCAGTTGTTTACAGACAAATTATCCTGACTGAAGTAAGTGTATCATGCAAACATTCTTTCTCCTCTCAAAATGTTAATAGCACTAGGTATTGCTTTCAATTCTACAACTTCTATCCATAATTCTAGGATTTAGAGGCATAAAGAAGTAATTTCTTTTTCAGAGACATTCTCAGTGCTTAGTTCAAACACCAACTGACCAACATAATAGATAAATTATACCCCAGGGAACTTTTATTCAAAATATTTATGGTTTTCTAGGTCAAATGAGAGGAAATAATTACCTCTCATTTTCCCAAAATATAATTGGAAATATGAATACTTAATTCTGCTAATTATAATGATGGTGTTAAAATTATTTAGCTTGTATTAACATCTTTTAACATAAAATTTGACCTTTTATTCATTTCTGGTCTCTTTCATGGGCAAAGTACATGAAATTCACACAATTTTCAGAAATGCTTAAAATTATGCTTTAAAGCCATATTTACTAAAAATGTTAACACGAATGCATATTTTTACATGTTAAATTCAAAGTGATTATATGCAACTCATCATAACTCTACCTTGTAATATAATAGACTTATATATGATTGAGACTACAAAAGTGCTTCCATCTAAAAACCATCTGGTTCCCAAGTCCTTTTTCTTTCTATGCTCTGTGTCTTTGTGGATAACATCTCCTTTTGCCCAGTCACCAGATCCAGAAAATTAGAAGCCAACACAAATATGATTTTCCCTCTCAATCACAAATACCCTAACCAATCAGTCAAGTTCAGTGGGTCTTACTACTTTAACATTGCTCATATCCTTCTTTCCTTTCCCTTACCATGGATAGCTTCATGTGAATATTACTTCTCACATGTACTATTGTAAGAACTTCCTAAATCTTCTCTCTACATTCAATTTATTCTTCTCAAGTCTGCCTCCTAAATAATGTGATACATTCTTCTAAAATCTTAATCTGACAAAGAGAGTCAGACACTTGTTATTAGTATGTGACTCTCATGGTCAGAGAGGTTCGATTTTAAAATAAAAAGACTATTTTTACTAATAAATTTTTAATACCTTAACTTAGCAATTATTGTTCTTCACAGTCTGGTCCTTAGCTACATTTGCCCTGTTCCTCCACAATGCACTCCAGTGATAGGCAACTGTTGAATTCCCAGCCTGGATCAGGATATTTCATATTATCAAGAGTTAGTACATTCTGTTCTATCTGCTCTGAATGATTTTCTATCCTCTATGTATAGTTGTCTCCTTCTGATACTTTATAACTGAATTCCAAAAAATACTGTTTCTGTGAACCCTTCTCCAACCTCCCCAAAGTGTAGCAGATTTATTTTAAGTTACCTTAACAACTTGTGTGCATAATCCTTGCATTATTCAACTTTAATGCCTGCTGTCCAGCATAGTACTCAGAATATAGAAAGCACACAATAAATACATGTTGAATACATAACAATAGATATGAATAGTTTACTTCCTTGATTTATTCTTACCCTTTGTGTGTGTCGTAGATGATGCTATTTTAAAAATCAATTTACAGCTACTGCTTTTATACACCTGTCATTCAAATTTGTTCATATGGCAAAATACTTGCCAATCTGTGCTGAAGGTAAATACAAAATAAAACAAAAGACACTACAAGTGTATTTTATGAAAAAACACATTCTGTAATTTTGACTACTTTTAGACATACTGCATAGTTTTCCTTTTCTATTACAAAAAATATTTCTACCTTGTCACAATGTCAAAATATTGTTTCTAAAGACACACTACATCTTCCTAAACAACTAAACAACACACTGCAACTTCCTAAACACTACATCTTCCTAAATAACAACAAAATTTATACAATGCACACATTTTAAATCAGTTTCAAATGTTTTAAGAAATAGTTATGCTATAACTCTAATTTTAAGAATATATTCACACTTTGCATTTAGTATCTGAGACCTATAAGGAAATTTAAAAACTTATCATGAGTTATGACCATGTAGTTCTAGTCTCAATATAAAACAAGTGAGATACAAAGGAGATCAATATTTTCCCTTGTACTAATTCAGTTACTACTATTTCAGCAAAAGATATATTAAGAAGAAAAAACTAGTTTTGATGGCTTAAATTTCTCCTCTAAATATTAACATGAAAAGGTATTACATCAGACTAATTTCATGTAACTATAAAACTACTGTAGAGAAGACAAAACATAATTTTTAATAAGTTTGTGAGATTAATCCACGTTTTCTTATTTAGTATATAATCACATAATCAATGCTAGTATGAATCATACAATTAACACAGTCTTACATTAAAGGAATTTGTATTTTCATTTTCTTATTAATAAACAGGATCTATTCTCTTCATTATATTTCTAAGTGAAAAGCATATTTTCTCAAATTTGTATATGGCTGGAAAATAAAGTTCATTATAATCTGTATCACAAAATGAAATTCCATATTTATAAGATAAATTTCATAAACAAAAGTACTTAAGTCAGTATGCAGTTTCAACATGACAAATGAAAATTGATAGAATTCAGGAGCAAAATATAATTTATACATTGCATGAAAAAGATAGGTCAATGTAGAATAGCAATTTACGTAAAACACGGGTGAAGAAAAATTTAATGTTGTGGAGGAAAATTATCATTTTATAGTCATGAAGAAAATGACCTTTGTGACATTTCAAAGCTTTGACACTAATCTTTCCAAATCAGTCTTCATTAGTCAAAATAATACAAATGTGCTACACCTAGGTTTTAGAAATATCCTTTAAAAATGTACATGAGATATGGAGACCAAAATGTTTAAAGTGATATTCAGTAGAATTTTGAGGAATGAAAAATGAGAGTTAGTACAGAAAAAAAATTTGAAAAGCTAATATTATTTTTATTTTTGTGAATATGAGCATTCCCCATAGCCACCCTCAATTTTCATGCAAGTGAACAATAGAAAATAAAGAAGGAAATAATTTTCGGAGGCATAATGCAGATTATTTATTTTTCTTTCTGCAGTATAAAATGTTATATTTGGGGAAACTATAAAAGATCTGTTTCTGATAATCTTCGGGGAAAATATAGAGGCTTATCTCTTTCCTTCATTAAAAAAATATGAGTTGATTTTCAGTTATGTACTGACAATTCTCTTAGACAATAGAAACAAATAAAAAGACACTGCTTCTGACATAAATATACTTAGAATTTCTTGGGATATTACAATACAGGATGAAAACTGGTTTAATGATAGTGTGCCTCAAAGTGACGTGAGGGTACAGAAGAAACCTCTAAATGTCATGGAATTTTCCAGACAAAGCTTGCAAATGAGATGAAACTTAAGCCAAATTTAAAAGAAACACAGGAATTCTCCATGAGAGAGGAAATCGTTATAGGACAAGCGACTACTACATGCAGCAGTAACAGAAGAGTTTCACATGTTCAACTGTTGTTTGTAGTATTTTATTATAGTAGCACCCAGAATGGAAGCTGCAGGTAATAATGAAGAGGAGATTGGAAATCTTGAGATGGGCCACATCTTAAATAATCAATTATATAATTCAGATGGGATTTGGATTTTATCATGTCATGCTTAGGAGCCATTAAGTTGTTTTAGGCCATGAGATTACATGGAAGTTTTTGCATTTCAGAAATACAACTTTGAACTTGGGATACACAGCATGAAAAAGATTGATGGGCAGGGAGAACAATAAAGAAGCCATGGCAGTGAAACAAGTGAGAAAATTTATGGTCAGATCTAAGACACAGAGGTGAGAGACAAAGAAGAAGAGGGCACTAGGGAAAGTTAAGAAGTAGATTCACCATTTTACTAGTGCTTTTAAAACATTCTCGGAAATTATAGACTAATTTTATTACTAAAGACAAAAGTTATATTAAAATGAAATAATACAGAGATTATATAATAAATTACATTATCTATAGTGTACAGATTATATACTATAATTAGAGAAGAGACTATGACTGGAAAGCATGGAAAACTGGGGGAAGACAATGTTAATGTTACATGAACTCTGAGCTCCTGGAATACAGTGACTGTAAAGTGACTTTCTTAAAGTTCTCCACACTTTTGTGTCCTGAAAAATGGCTTAATGCAAAGAATCACCATCTTTCCTGTGGTTTAGATAGGACTAATGGATGCTCCTGCCCTGCTCCTTAATTACTTATGACAATGCTGGACACAGACCCTCCAAATTCCCATTTTTTGCCTTATAAATTATTAACTGAACAGTTTGTCCTCACTGACCCATCAGGAAAAAATATTCACTAATATTATTTTACCAAATTTTAGTCAGACTTTTCTCCTTCCAGTTCTTTGAACTTTGGTCCATGCTGTCTGAGCAAGCACTGAACATGGAACAACCCTTCCTTTATTGCCTCTCCCTAAAATAGGCAGACAAAAAGAAAGACATATCCTGATCATTTGTCTGAGTCTGGTTCTTTCTAGCCTTGCTTACTGCTCCCTGTAAAACCTCCTTCCTGCCTGATCTTTGTGATGATTGTAGATCTCATGGTCAAAGTTTTCCCTATTGCCATATCTTCCCTTCCAGTATTGAAATAGCCTCCCTTCCTCTTTTGCAATAATCCTTTCAAAGAAAGTCTCTCCTTACCTAAGTCTGGATTTTTTTTGTTTTTAATTTGACATAGAAAAAACAGAATGGTTATTGAGGGATTTACAGCTATAAATTAACTTTACACGTAAGCCCTTACCCATTAGAAATATCATTGTTAGCAATTCAGGTTAACACTACAAGGAGAAGGAAAGAAAAGAAAAACTTGTCTCTAAATACGTTTTTAATTAATTGTACTATATTAAATACAATATAAGATATGGACACACATTTTATTTTATTTTTTATTTATTTTTATCTTTCTTTTTTTTGGGGGGGGATACCCATTTTAAATGCCAAAATAAGCATATACAACAAAAGGATCTAAGTAACTCATTTCTTAGATATTCTCAGGTGTCCCTTATTAGTTCCCTGATTCAGATTAGTTCCCTGATTCAGATTCCGATTCAAATGGTAGGAACAGATTCAACATGATAATAACTGTCTTTTCTCCTCTGGGGAAAATCCATTTAACCTGTCCTGACTACCTAACCAGGTGTGAATCCTCACTGAGGTGCAAATTCATTTCTGTACAATAGAATAGCTACTGGCTCACACTTGGGTAAGCAGAAACTGATCAAGAGTGAACTATTTGAATTCAGTTTTTAAAACACATATTTTTTTAAAACTATATATTTTAAAAACAAACAGAAAGCACTGCTGGGATAACCTGCAGATTGTGATTCCTTTCGAACATACATGCTTTATTTTGACTTAACCAAGGAGGAGGCCTGGCCATGCAGTCTGGAGATATTTGTAGATTTTGTTCTATCAAATTCATGTCCTCAGTTACCATTAAATCCTCTAAAATATATATGTGTCTTAGCTGAAGCAGCTGCACTTCTTCATTAGTTTTTCCTTTAAATTGATACCTTCCTAGGGGTTACTTTCGCATGAAGTGATTCCAGAGGAATATTTCATTATTGAACAATATATATATTTTGAAATGTCAGATGGTTTTTACTGACTTCTAAGAGGTCTATTGCCATAAAATCTATCTTGTTTAGAGTGATGTGTCTTTGAACTCTATGTCATTGTTTGGTATACTAGTTTATTGCACATAATTGTCAACATATATGACAAAGTAGCTTAGGAAGTATAGAGGCCCATCATATTTCATTGTTCAGTACCAGAATGTGGTAGCTATAATATAGATACAAGTCACTAGCATCTTTTAAAATGGATGCATCAAATGGCAAATTATATTAAAATTATTTAATGTGATAGGATTCAGAGCAACTTTTGTTTAATATGCTTGACAACTGAAAATGAAAGGACTAAAACTGTTTAAATAACTCATGTTCTCAGTGACTGTGTATTCTAAAGTATTTTTTATCATTAAGTAAAAGGTGTTTCCCTACCAAAATAAATTCCAAATTATCATCTGAACTCATATTAATGAAATGACTTTGAATTCAGTATCTACTAAAAGATTAGCTTAGAAAAATATCTGTAAGTTGGAATATATTGTTTCCTTTTAAATGAAGGCAATATGAAGCAAGAGTTGCCAATGCTTATACAGTCATGAGCTTTTATCTTCTCATTCAACATTCAGTTAGTTTCTTTTAATAATTTTTCCAATTCTTATCAGCAACATCATACAATTGGTGACAGAATGATAATTAATCCTTTTAAAATTATGTGTATTAGGAAATGTACTACACTGCTGTGTAAGAAACAATTTCAGCAGAGAATAAACTCCAGTTTATGTAGGACATAAAGCAGTTATAAGCTAAAAGCTTGATCTGCTGGAGGTGCATATTAAGAAGATAAAATAATAAAATAACAGCAGAAAGAATAGAAATGAAGGACTAACTCCAACACACAGGGTCTAACACGTTTATTCTGGCTTAAATGATCACAGATGTCCATTTTTGGCACTCAAGTCAGTGTTAACATAGGAAAATGCTTGCCATAAATACAGAGGTTATATTTAACTACTAGGAGTTTTGTTGATAAAAATATTAATAATAACTCTATAATAAAAGACATTAACAAAGGCATGAGATGTTATGGCTAGTCTTCTAAGCAAAAATCTTATTTTTATTTAAGTCTCAAAAACCACAGGAGATAAAATGTTAATATTTTCTGCATTTTTCAGATAAAGCAGCCAAGCCTCAAATAGCTTAAACAGATGTTCCAAGATAACAAGTTAATAAATATGAGAACCAAGTTTGACCACAGTTATCACGACTACTGATCTGAACTTCTAACAATTACACTGTGGCTCTTTTGCCAGGACACAGAGATCCAAAACCTAGGCAACCGTCCGGTATCACGTCTCTACTTCCACAGCTGTCTTTGTTGTTCATGAAAACCTGATGGAACTTGGGAGCAACCAAGGTGTCCTTCAATAGAAGACTGGGTAAATAACTTGTGGATACATCTAGACAATGGAATATTATCAACGTTGAAAGGGAATGAGCTTTCAAATCATGAAAAGATATGAAAGAGACTTAAACACATAATACTAAATGAAAGAAGCCAATCTGAAAAGGTTAAATATTGATTGAGTCTGACTATACTACCCTCTGGTAAAGGCAAAACTATAGAGACAAGGAAAATCAGTTGCCAGGGATTAGGTTCAGGGACCGGAATGAATAAGCAAAGAAGAGAGGATTTTTAGGGCAGTGACAACATGACGTATGATACCATAATGATGGATATATGCCATTATGCAAATATTAAAACCTATAAAATGTACAACGCCAAGACAAGAGTAAACTCTAGTGTAAACTATGGACTTTGGGTGATTATGATATATCAATGTAGGTTCATCAGTTGCAAGAAATGTACGAGTTTGGTGAGGGATGCTGATAATGGGGTATCTATGCATGGGTGAAGGCAGGGGAATATGGGAAATCTCTGTACCTTCCTCTAAATTTTGCTGTGAATCTAAAACTGCTCCAAAAAGAATAGCCATTAAAAAAAATGATGGCTTTAGTAATAGATACCTTTTCTTGATTTCTCTTTCATTTGGCATGTATAAATATTCTGTAACTCATACTACAATTATTTTTTAAATTAAATGAACAACTTAAAGGGAATTTCTTAAACTGATTTCAGTCAGTTTAAGAATTATCTGGACAGGTTTTTAAAACTGCTGATTCCTGGAGAAGTATGATTAACTAGTTTTAGAGTTGGGCTCATGAATATGCATGTTTAAATGATAAACATGATTGTGAGGCAAGTGATCTATGGTTGACACCATAAGAAACATGGCCATAATGATAATTAAAAAAAAAAATCATTACATTTCCTATTTTTTCAACTGATTTTCACATTAAATTAGAACTCTGCCTTTATAAAATATCAAAATAGAAAGATAAAATTAACACTACAATCTTACTTCCTTTGTAATGTTGAAATGTAAGATCTTGTATTTACTCTTCCAAGACATTGGTTAGCAGGAAAAAAATGTTCAAATATATGTCTTGTTTCAACCTTTTTTAAAATAAAATATAATATTTTATATTCTTACTACTGTCAGTCTTTTATAGTAAGTATACAGTCTTCCACGCTGATTGACAATATTCCACATGATGAGCACTTCATAAGCCTAAATTCTTACAGGAAAATCACTGTAAAAGCAATATATGAGAAATAAGACTTTGTTTTATTTCTTGCTATTGTTGTTACTGAATTATAACTTAGCCCTCCATGACTGACACTGAAGTATATATATAATTCTCTCTCTGCTGTCTGAATGACTGTAGAAAATATTTTTAATTTTTTAGCTATCCATCAATCAAATCCTAAATCCCTTTCTATACCACCCCTTATTCCATTTGAGTAGGATGGTATTTTTGCCTTGCACTGCAGAGACACATGAGGATGATTACCCTCTCTCCCTGCTCTGGCATAGCCTGGGAGGAGAACAAATGTTTGAGACTCAGACAATTGGAAATAATTCAGGAAATTCTGGATTTTTGAATGATGGTGGATTAAGCTGTTCCAGAGGCAGCTCTTTGTAATAACAGCTGCTTATAAAACATTTCAAAATTATTTTTTCCCAGCATATTTTTCAGACCTCCAGGTTTCTGAGGATTTTGTTGGCTCCTAAAAGCCTTCATATAAATAGTTACAATTATAATAATTATATATATATATTATTATTACTTAATATTTGCAGAGTAAGGTGTGTATCTTGCAACCAAGAGCCTTGACTGAGACTACTTATTTTAATAATTCTTATTTGAGGAATACTTTAAAATGAGCTAGTCTATTTTAAATATTCATTTTTCTCTTAATTTTCTTACACAGAAAGAATGTTTTTGTTAATTCTCTCCAATCTCTTGTTATTTGGAAAATTCATAAATTCGAATCTCCTTTGGGATAGGTGATGTATTTTGAGTTGTGTATTTAACTTATGTAAATTACCTATTATTTTACATTTCATGTATTATCATACTTCACGTATCTTCAATCTTCTTTCAAATATCAAACATTTTCCTTGCACTATATAATTTACAAACATATCTTGCTTTTAGCTATTGTGTTCTTTCTTAATGTTTAACATAATTAAAATTGAAAAAAGAAATGTTTGGTTTACACTCTCGTAACTCCAGTGTTGTTGGAGTCTGATGTTGAACAGCTTTAGAAGGCAGATCCACGTGTTGTCTTCAGCTTGAACAATTAGATATTTGGAATATGTCTTATGATGTAACCAATAAGTTTAAAACTTTATTATTGTTGTTTTTCCTATATTGTGCTAAATAAATTTTTCATGATGAGGTTTTTTCCTGTTTTTGCTTGATTTTTTAATTAAATACACTTTTTTTCCTAGAGACATGGTTGCTTTTTCTTATTCTCCTTAATGAATCCTCTCTTTTTGTTTCTATTCCTGACCTCTAAAAAATGTCTATCTCTTGGGCTGTGCTTGCTTCTATTCTGTATCTAATGCCACTGCTTGTGAGATATAGAAAGCACATGGCTTTAAATAAATTGCCTCCTGAATTCCAGACTCATATATCCAATGGCCTACTCATCATCTTAATTTGAGCGTCAAGTAGATATATCAACCTTCTCTGTTTTTGCAAAAATCACATTACTTTATTTCATTCTTTCCCCCCAAATATATTTCCAGATTATCTTCATCATTTATTTAGATGCTTGAAACTACAATTTTAGAGTCTTGGTGCCAGTCCCTCTTTGTCACACCTTTTACTCCAATTCCTCATCTGGTCATATTGAAGAACATATCCTGAACTCCATCATTTCTCAATACCTCAACAGATACCCAGACCCACACAACATTAACTCTTGTTGAGATTACTGAAAAGAACCTTGTAAAAGAACTGATCTGCTGTTTTTATTTCTATATCCTTCAGAGAGCTCTCTTCAGAGAAGGCCAATATAATAGTAAAAATGAAAATCTGATCAATGTCTCACCTGCTCAAAACCTTCCAAGGTTTCTCATTAACTAAAAATTACATGAAATCCTAAAATAAGCTCTTGTCTATTTTATCCTTCCTACATACCCCCTCAGTTGTTCCTTCTCACTCCCAAAGCCCTTCTTTTTGATCGAAGACACTGACGACACTAATTTTGATCAAAGGCACTGAAGACAATTTATTCATTAGAATATTTGTATTTGCCACCTGCTATTATATGCCTATATTATTCTGTCACTTTATTCAAGTTGTGCATTCAAATTCCACCACTTCAGAGAGATTTCGTACCTTTTTTATGTGTCTGATTACAAATTAAAAAAAATAATAATTATCAGAAAGAAAGGACAAGGAGCATATTTTTCATGTAAAGAGAATTCTGACAGTAACTAGTTTCTGGGTGAGTTTAGCTATAAATGATGCCATCAGACACCCACAGTTTTCTGGGTTTTTTTTTTTCTCCATTATTATCAAGTTGATTTTTATCATCATGTTTTCCACTTTATTTGGACAAGATATCTACTCTACCTCCAGATCTCAGGCCCATGGTTAAGTTAGGAATTCCCAGAAGGGAATTTTCAATTTGACAAGATAATAAATAGTTTTTGAACTGGTATACCATTGAGCAGGTTTTAGGGATGCTGATAAGTTTATTATAAAGTTTGATAGGTAAAATATTTTGAAAAATATAAAAAAAAATAATGAGTACTTCCCTATAAGATACCAAACCATTAAGGATGGCAGAATAAGTAATATACTGTGGGACTAGTTTACAGAAATGGGTCCTAGGATAGGCTCAAGGAGTTCTGTAAGATCTTGGAAAAGACCCATATATAGTTGAAATTTTTGGAAAGAGTTTTGTCAGTACATAATAAAAACTTAGAATGCACATTACTTGATCATAAAAAACCCTTCAGAAATACACAGGTAGCCAACGAAATAAATATAACCATATATAACACTAAAATATTTGCAAGAGAGATAAAATATAGGCTTTTTAAATGTCCATCAACTGAGGAATCTTTGAATCAGAATAATCCCAGACTATGGAATGATATGCAATATTTATCAAACATAAAGTTTTGTATATTCCAAAATAGAAAAAGAATGTTCATGATATATTTCAAGTGAGAGGATAATGTACAGCATTCAGTGTAGTGTCTTCTAATTACCTGTGTCCATGTTTATGCTTCAAACACATTGCAAAATATCTGAAAACTGTGCTGAACTATCAATGGTGTTTGCTTCTGGACCCTGGGATGGAGAAACCCTTACTTATGCACATCAGGAATTTTTATTTTTTATAAGCATACATATTTTGAAATAAAATAAAACTATACATATGTGGAATCTAAGAAAATGGTACAGATGAATCAGTTTGCAAGGCAGAAATAGAGACACAGATGTAGAGAACAAACGTATGGACACCAAGGGAGGAAAGCTGGGGGTGGCGGGATGAATAGGGAGATAAAGATTGACATATATACACTAATATGTATAAAATAGATAACTAATAATAACCTGCTATATAAAAAATAATAAAATAAAATGCAAAGAAAATTTTTTAATAAAAAAATAAAAGCTATAATATTTTTCTGCCTATTGTACTCAACATGTTTTTAAATTATAGAGACTACATTTTTTCTTTTGTGTTTAGCACCTTCAGTATACACAGAACACTTAACACATCATTGGGAAAATAAAGAATTCTAAATCAATGTTCTTTAAACTCTCTAGCAATGATGACCTTGCAGCTTATGCATGCTGTGTGACATTTTACAGAGACACTATTTTACCATCATTTACTCATTGCCCTTTTATTAAATAACAGAGAGCTATGGAACTATTTGTTGTTGCAGGATTCAACATCTTTGGTACTCTACATGTTTACTATTTTTACACTTGTTAAAATTACTATGTCTTCAATAAGTTGTAATCATGCCTTGTAGTACATAAACTTTTGTATTTTATTGATCAATAAATTTATTTTTTAATCAATAAAATAAATTAATCATTTTAAATTTATTAATTAATACAATTGATTATTAATTAATACAATTATCATCTCTATAGTTAGATATGTATACATAGATGGATGGATAGATCGATAGGTAGATAGGTAGGTAATTCATAAGTATAATTAACTCTGCTTCCGTAACAATATATAAAATCAATGTCATTACTTTATAGCCATACCTCTTAAACTATGTGGAGTTTGAATATGGTCTCTATTTGTATTTCATTTATTTTATATAAATTACAAAGTTATTTACATAATAATAGCACTAAAATGTTATCACCTCATCACCTCACAATAGATAAACTACGCTTGTTCTGTTGCAGTACGGACTTTCACCATTGTGTAATAGAATTCTTTTCAGCTTACCATAACATAAAACGATTGCAGTTAAAAAAATGTGTTAACATACAATAAACCTTAAGAGCCGAACTATATCTCAAAATCTTGGGATGATTGCTAATGATTCTTCAGTTTGTAAATAGCTATTTTTACTTCAAAATTTATAGAATATAGGAATAATATATCTTGCTGATTTGAGGAAAACTTCTCTATGTTCAGAAGGTGTTCCATTATTTGTACATTTGAAATGAAGTTTCAGAGGGAAAGAGAGACAGAGATGGAGACAGAGATCATACATACATGCCTATCAGTTTAAGTTAGGGCATGCTATTGTTATTAACAAACTAAAAATCATAATGGCTTAATATACTAAAAATTTATTTCTCAGCCAAGTCAATCCCGAGGTGAACTGTACAGCCCTCACCTATCTTGAATCTATGTCATCTGGAACCAATGTGTTTCTATGGGCTTGCTTCTTTTTTCTTTTTTTTTTTTTTTTATTACACATATATGTGATCCCATACAGTACTTGTCTTATCTCTATTTGAGATAATTTCTTTTTTGGATTATCTCACTTAGCATAATTTACTCAAGTTCCATCACTGTTATTGAAAATGGCAGGATTTTGTCCTTTTTCATGGATAAATAGCTTTCCACTGTATATATATGTCACATCTTCTTTATCCATTTATCTATTGGTGAGCACTTAGGTTTCTTCCATATCTTGGCTATTGTGAATAATGCTACAATAAGCATAGTTGTGCAGATATCTTTTCATTTCCTTTGGATATATACCCCCAGGAAAGAGAATTCTGGATCATATGGTAGTTCTAATTTTAATTTTTGGGGGAATCTCCTTACTGTTTTCTATAGTGGCTGCACCAATTTACATTCCCACAAACAGTACACAAATGATTCCTTTTCTTCACATCCTTCACAACACTAGTTATCTCATCTTTATGGTAATAGCCACTCTAATAGGTATGAGGTGATATCTCATGGTTTAGCTTTGTATTTCCCTAATGATTAGTGATTTTGAGCATCTTTTCATGTATTTTTTGGCCATTTGGATATCATCTTTAGAAAAATGTCTTTTCAGTTCCTCTGCCTATGTTTTAATCAGATGTCTTTATTTGTTATTTAGGTGTATGAGTTCTTTATATGTTTTGGATATTAACCTCTTATAAGATAGATGGTTTGCAAATATTTTCTCCCATTCCATAGGTTGCCTTTCACTTTTTTTTGATTGCTTCTTTTGCTGTACAGAAGGTTTTTAGTTTGATGGAATCCCACTTATTTTATTTTGCCTTTCTTGCTTGTGCTTTTGGTGTCATATCAAAAAGAGAAGATCATTGCCAAGAAAAATGTCAGTGAGCCTTTCCTCTATGGTTTCTTTTAGAAGTTTTACAGTTTCAGATCATTTTCCCCATGATTAATATCCTAAATTATTATAGTACATTTGTAACAATTAGTGAACATTATTACCATTATTAACTAAAATTTATAATTTATTTCTTAGTTTTTACCTAATATATATATTTTTATGTTCCTATATCTTATTCAAGAAATCACATAACATTTAACCATCTCCTTAGGCTCACCTTGACCATGAAATTTCCTGAAAAACTTTTAAATTTCTCCAAACATAATTTTGTACTTTGTCAAGCATTTGTAATTGTTCTTGGTAGCAGTAATCATCAGCTTCATGATACTTTATCATATACAGGAATAAACATGCACTAGACCAATGATTTTTAAGACTTTTTGGAGAAAGCACAGTAAGAAATAAATCTGATATAACATCCCAGTAATTTTTACTATAATAACACCTATCATGTGTTAGGTACAATATAACATTTTTTTTTGTAAAAAACTTAATGCTCACCATAATCCATGAGTGCTTTTTCAATTATTACCCCATTTTGCAGTGGAAACCATGGTCCAAGTTTTGCAACTAGTAACGGGTAGAACCTGGGTCAGAATCGAGAAATCATGTCTCTAGAATCAGACTGGTGTAATTGTTGTAAATATTTTGATGAATAATTCCATAATATATATCAAAAGGTAAATAGTCAGGCCCTATGGCCCTGTAATTCACTGATAAGAATTTATCATCTGAACAACTTATAAAAAGGTATATGTATAAGATTCAACTGGACAACTTTGTTTGCAATAATAAAACCCAACAAATGACCTAAATTTATGTCAGTGGGGAACTGATTAAATGATTTGTAGTCCATATATTAAATAGAGGACCCCAAAGGGCTCATGTAACAGTTTCTCCATAATGTATTATTAAGTCATGATATCAAGTTTCTAGTGTATACAGTGATTCCATTTTGGAAAAGATTAAATGTGTTGCCAAATGCATGGAATTTTTGGAAGATTCCATACATAATCTTAAAATATAATGACTTCAGTAATGTGTCTGGGGATGTAAGGCACATGGTAAAACATCAGATAATATGTTGTTATTGAGATGTGTATACATTATACAAAGTTTAGAGTTATAGTTTCTCAAAGATACCTTTCTACCACAACTGACCAAAAGATAGTATTCATTTCATTTATCTATTCCAGATAAAATAACAGTTTGATAATGAAACACTTTTTAAAAAAATATTATTATAATTAGTATGTAATTATATCTAATAGTCAATACACTCTGATATTTACTTATAACTCAGACATTCCCTAGAATTTTTTGCTTTGTAATATGGATATAATTACCATAAGTTGAGAATGTTTTAGGTTTATCTTATTTAAATTATCATCAATAAAGTGCATAACTCTCAAACATGTAAGTAGAATGGTACAGAGAGTTTAGTAAGTTCCAAAGTGGATTGCTAAAGAATGTGAACTCCACAATTTACTTTCAGCCTAAAATGTTAGTCCAGGTTCAAACATAAGGGCAAGTTTCACTGAATTAATAAAGTATGAAGACTTTATTAAATATTGCCACCAGACTTGCATGAAAAATTCATTTTAAACACTGCTTAATTTCAAATATTTTAAAAATAATTTACACTGTTAAATTTAGAAATTAATAAATTCAGTTCTGATGGACTATTGTAATGATGTTATAACTCTTTTAAAAAGAGAGTTCATGGTAGTTGTGTATTCTATCCAGTTGATGAACTTCCAAAAGGATTAAATTACCATAAGTTGCACTGGTGTTATAAAGCCCATATGCACTGACTCTCCAGAGCTAATTGTGCACCTCCTTCCAATATCATATGATGTTGGTGGTAGCTTAAAATCGACCATGGTAGAGGTATTTACACAATAATTAGGAAATTCTAGAAATCATCGTTCCTCCATTTACTCCTTGAGATGTTTGTTAAACATTTACCTGCTCACAACTGACTAGAACCATGATCAAGCTTAGAATTTGGAGTCATAGATCATAGCTTTGGTTTCAAGTTCTGCCACTTAGAAGCTGGGTTCCATTTGCCACATCCCTTAACACCTCAAGGTCTCCTTTTTCCAAAAGGGAAAATACATAACATACTTAACACTCTAGGCTGTCTGAAGGATTCAGTAAGTTACATATATAATATGCTTAAAGACAGTGTCTGTCACATAGTTAAGTGCTGAATAAAAGTTATTTTACTCCTACATGTCCCTCGTCTCACATTTAGTCTGGTTGCCTTATTTTATTTTTCTATTATAGTAATGCATGGGAACAATGCAGACAAACTTCGTTAATACTCATAGCTATTAACTGCTGAAAGAGCCACCTTATACATCAACCACAATAATTTGTTTCCTTGAAGATGATCATTGCTAGAAGGGAAAGAATACATCAGGTCCTTTTGGTTCCTGTTAACAAAGTTGTCCATTTTATGTCCCTATAGATGTAAATTGCAGTAATTAGGAATGAGTTGTTCCTATGCAATATTTTTAACATAAGAAAGGATCATTAATGAAGATTTATTTATACACTGTTTATTTACTGGTACTTGGCTAAAGAGAGGGTTGGCATGATGGCTCTGGCAATGAATAGGGAATATTGAATCCAGGAAATGTGACATTAGAAGACAAAGTGGAGAGGAGCTTCAAGATGGTGGAAGAGTAAGGTGTGGAGATCAACTTTCTCCCCACAAATACATCAGAAATACATCTACATGTGAAACTGCTCCTACAGAACACCTACTCAACGCTGGCAGAAGACCTCAGACCTCCCAAACGGCAAGAAAATCCCCATGTACCTGGGCAGGGCAAAAAAAAAAAAAAAAAAAAAAAAAAAACACAGACAAAATAATAGGGACGGGACCTGCACCAGTGGGAGGGAGCTGTGAAGGAGGAAAGGTTTCCACACATTAGGAAGCCGCTTCGTGGGTGGAGACTGAGGGTGGGGGAGGGGAGAAGCTTCAGAGCCACAGAGGAGAGTGCAGCAACAGGGGTGCAGAGGATAAAGTGGAGATTCCTGCACAGATGATCAGTGCCGACCAACACCCACCAGCCCGACAGGCTTGTCTACTCACCTGTGAGGACGGGTGGGGGCTGGGAGCTGAGGCTCCAGCTTCTGTCAGATCCCAGGGAGAGGACTGTGGTTGTATGTGTGAACACAGCCTGAAGGGGTAGTGTGCCACGGCTAGCCGGGAGGTAGTCTGGGAAAGGGTCTGGAACTGCCAAAGAGGCAAGAGACTTCTTGCCTTTTTGTTTCCTGGTGTGCGAGGAGAGGGGTTTAAGAGCGCTACTTAAAGGAGCTCTAGAGATGGGCGTGAGTCATGGCTGTCAGCACGGACCCCAGAGATAGACATGAGACTCTAAGGCTGCTGTTGTAGCCATCAAGAAGCCTGTGTGCAAGCACAGGTCACTATCCACACCTCCCCTCCTGGGAGCCTGTGCAGCCCACCACTGACAGAGTCCCATGATCCAGGGACAATTTCCCCAGGAGAACACATGGCACACCTCAGGCTGGTGCAACATCACGCCAGCCTCTGCCACCACAGCCTCGCCCCATACTCTGTATCCCTCTTTCCCCCCAACCTGAGTGAGCCAGAGCCCCCTAATCAGCTGCTCCTTTAACCCCGTCCTGTCTGAGTGAAGAACAGATGCCCTCAGGCCACCTACATGCAGAGGCAGGGCCAAATCCAAAGCTGAATCCCAGGAGCTGTGCGAACAAAGAAGAGAAAGGGAAATCTCTCCCCACAGCCTTAGGAGCAGCAGATTAAATTTTCACCTTCAACTTGATGTACCCTGCATCTGTGGAATACCTGAATAGGCAACAAATCATCCCAAATGGAGACATGTGTATGCTTCTGTGTGTGATTTTGTCTGTATAACTTTGCTTTTACCATTTGTCCTGAGTTCTGCCTGTCTGTTTTTTTGTTTGTTTGTTTTTTGTTATTTTAGTATAGTTTTCAGCACTTGTTACCATTGGTGGATTCGTTTTTTGGTTTGGTTTTATTCTTCTTTCTTTCTTTTTATTTAATTACTTAACAAGTGTTTTAATAATTATTTTTTGTTTTTTTATTTTAATAACTTTTAAATTTCATTTTATTTTAATTTTTCTCTCTTTCTTTCATTTTATCTCCCTTTTATTCTGAGCCGTGTGGATGACAGGCTTGATGCTCCAGCCAGGTGGCAGAGCTGCGCCTCTGCAGTGGGAGAGCCAAGTTCACAATATCAGTCCATCAGAGACTGCCCAGCTCCACATAATATATAATGGCAAAAATCTCCCAGAGATCTCCATCTCAATGCCAAGACCCAGCTCCACTCAATGACCAGCAACCTACAGTGTAGGACACCCTATGCCAAACAACTGGCAAGATAGGAACACAACCCAACCCATTAGCAGAAAGGCTGCCTAAGATCATAATAAGGTCACAGACACCCCAAAACACACCACCAGACATCGACATGCTCACCAGAAAGACAAGACCCAGCCTCATCCACCAGAACACAGGCACTAGTCCCATCCACCAGGAAGTCTACACAACTCACTGAACCAACCTTAGCCACTAGGGGAAGACATCAAAAACAACAGTATCTATGAACCTGCAGACTGTGAAAAGGAAACCCCAAACACAGTAAGTTAAGCAAAATGAGAAGACAAAGAAACACACAGCAGATGAAGGAGCAAGGTACAAACCCATCAGAAGTAACAAATGAAGAGAAAATAAGTGGTCTACTTGAAAAAGAATTTAGAATAATGATAATAAAAATGATCCAAAATCTTGGAAATAGAATGCAGAAAATACAAGAAACATTTAACAAGGACCTAGAAGAACTAAAGAGCAAACAAAGTATCACGAACAACACAATAAATGAAGGTAAAAATTCTCTAGAAGAGATCAATAGCAGAATAACTGAGGCAGAAGAACGGATAAGTGACCTGGAAGATAAAATAGTGGAAATAAATACTACAGAGCAGAATAAAGAATGAAAAGAATTGTGAACAGTCTCAGAGTCCTCTGGGACAACATTAAATGCACCAACATTAGAATTATAGGGGTCTCAGAAGAAGAAGAGAAAAAGAAAGGGACTGAGAAAATATTTGAAGAGATTATAGTTGCAAATCCCTAATATGGGAAAGGAAATAGTTAATCAAGTCCAGGAAGCACAGAGAGTCCCATGTAGGATAAATCCAAGGAGAAACACACAAAGACACATATTAATCAAACTGTCAAAAATTAAATACAAAGAAAACATATTAAAAGCAGCAAGGGAAAAACAACAAATAACATACAAGGGAATCCCCATAAGGTTAACAGCTGATCTTTCAACAGAGACTCTGCAAGCAAGAAAGGAGTGGAAGGACATATTTATAGTGATGAAAGAGAAAAACCTACAACCAAGATTACTCTACCCAGCAAGGATCTCATTCAGATTTGTTGGAGGAATTAAAACCTTTTCAGACAAACAAAAGCTAAGAGAATTCAGCACCACCAAACCAGCTTTACAACAAGTGCTAAAGGAACTTCTCTAGGCAGGAAACACCAGAGAAGAAAAAGACCTACAATAACAAACCCAAAACAGTTAAGAAAATGGTAATAGGAACATACATATCAATAATTACCTTCAATGTAAATGGAGTAAATGCTCCAACCAAAAGACACAGACTGGCTGAATGGATAAAAAAACAGGACCCATATATATGCTGTCTACAAGAGACCCACTTCAGACCTAGGGACACATACAAACTGAAAGTGAGGGGATGGAAAAAGATATTCCATGCAAATGGAAATCAAAAGAAAGCTGGAGTAGCAATTCTCATATCAGACAAAATAGACTTTAAAACAAAGAGTATTATAAGAGACAAAGAAGGACATTACATAATGATCAAGGGATCAATCCAAGAAGAAAATATAAAAATTGAAATATTCATGCACCCAACATAGGAGCACCTCAAAACTTAAGGCAAATACTAACAGCCCTAAAAGGGGAAATCAACAGTAAAGCAATCATAATAGGGGATTTTAACATCCCAGTTACACCAATGGACAGATCATCCAAAATGAAAATAAATAGGAAAACACAAGCTTTAAATGACACATTTAAAAAGATGGACTTAATTGATATTTATAGGACATTCCATCCCAAAAGAACCGAATACAATTTCTTCTCTAGTGCTCTTGGAACATTCTCCAGGATAGATCATATATTGGGTCACAAATCAAGCCTTGGTAAATTTAAGAAAATTGAAGTCATACCAAGTATCTTTTGTGACCACAACTCTGTGAGACTACTTATAAATTACAGGAAAAACTCTTTAAAAAATACAAACAAATGGAGGCTAAACAATACACTATTTAATGACCAAGAGATCACTGAAGAAATCAAAGAGGAAATCAAAAAATATCTAGAAACAAATGACAGTGAAAACACGAAGACCCAAATTATATGGGATGCAGCAAAACCAGTTCTAAGAGGGAAGTTTATAGCAATACAATCCTACCATAATAAACAAGAAACTTCTCAATTAAACAATCTAAAGTTACATCTAAAGCAATTAGAGAAAGAACAAAAAAACTCAAAGTTAGCAGAGGGAAAGAAATCATAAGATCAGATCAGAAATAAATGAAAAAGAAATGAAGGAAATGCTAGCAAAGATCAATAAAACTAAAAGCTGTTTCTTTGAGAAGATAAACAAAATTGATAAACTGTTAGCCAGACTCATCAAGAAAAGAGGGGAGAAGGCTCAATTCAATAGAATTATAAATGAAAAGAAGTAACAATTGACACTGCAGAAATACAAAGGATCATGAAAGATTACTACAAATAACTCTATGCCAATAAAATGGACAACCTGGAAGAAATGGACAAATTCTTAGAAATGCACAACCTTCTGAGACTGAACCAGTAAGACATAGAAAATATGAACAGGCTAATCACAAGCACTGAAATTGAAACAGTGATTAAATAACTTCCAAAAAAAAAAAAGGCCCAGGACCAGATGGATTCACAGGCAAATTCTATCAAACAGTTAAAGAAGAGCTAACACCTATCCTTCTCAAACTCTTCCAAAATATAGCAGAGGGAGGAACACTCCCAAACTCATTCTACAAGGCCACCATCACCCTGCTACCAAAACCAGACCAAAAAAAGAAAACTACAAAAAAAAAAAAAAGAAAGAAAACTACAGACCAATATCAGTGAATGAACATAGATGCAAAAAACCTCAACAAAATACTAGCAAACAGAATCCAACAGCCCAT
Source organism: Neophocaena asiaeorientalis asiaeorientalis (assembly GCF_003031525.2). Classification (NCBI taxonomy): domain Eukaryota; kingdom Metazoa; phylum Chordata; class Mammalia; order Artiodactyla; family Phocoenidae; genus Neophocaena; species Neophocaena asiaeorientalis. The sequence continues at coordinate 1,127,251 of NW_020174043.1, read as the reverse complement.
TAACAGAATCCTACACCATGATCAGTTGAGGTTTATCCCAGGAGTACAAGGATTCTTCAATATATGCAAATCAATCAATGTGATACACCATATTAACAAATTGAAGGAGAAAAACCATATGATCATCTCAATACATGCAGAGGAAGTGTTTTACAAAATTAACACCCATTTATGATAAGAACACTCCATAAAGTAGGCATAGAGGGACCTTACCCCAACATAATAAAGGCCATATATGACAAACCCACAGCCAACGTCATCCTCAACGGTGAAAAACTGAAAGCATTTCCACTTAAGATCAGGCACAAGGCAAGGTTGGCCACTCTCACCACTATTTTTCAACATAGTTTTGGAAGTATTAGCCAAAGCAATCAGAGAAGAAATAGAAATAAATGGAATCCAAATCAGAAAAGATGAAGTAAAGCTGTCACTCTTTGCAGACGACATGATACTATACATAGAGAATCCTAAAGGTGCTACTAGAAAACTACTAGAGCTAATCAATGAATTTGGTAAAGTAGCACAGTACAAAATTAATGAACAGAAATCTCTTGCATTCCTATACACTAATGATGAAAAATCTGAAAGTGAAATTAAGAAAACACTCTAATTTACCATTGTAACAAAAAGAATAAAATACCCAAGAATAAACCTACCTAAGGAGACAAGAGACCTGTGTGCTGAGAATTAGGAGACACTGATGAAAGAAATTAAAGATGATATAAATAGATGGAGAGATATGCCATGTTCTTGGATTGGAAGAATCAACATTTTGAAAATGACTATACTACCCAATGCAATCTACAGATTCAATGCAATCCCTATCAAACTACCACTGGCATTTTCAACAGAACTAGAATAAACAATTTCACAATTTGTATGGAAACACAAAAGACCCCAAATAGCCAATGCAATCTTTAGAAAGAAAAACGGAGCTGGAGGGATCAGGCTCCCTGACTTCAGACTATACTACAAGCTACAGTATTGTGACAGTATGGTACTGGCAGAAAAACAGATCAATGGAACAGGATAGAAAGCCCAGAGATAGACCCACATACATAAAGTCACCTTATCTTTGATAAAGGAGACAAGAATATACAATGTAGAAAACACAGCCTCTTCAATAAGTGGTGCTGGGAAAACTGGACAGTACATGTAAAAGAATGAAATTAAAGCACACCCTAACACCATACAAAAAAATAAACTCAAAATGGATTAAAGACCTAAATGTAAGCCAGACACTGTCAAACTCTTAGAGGAAAACCTAAGCAGAACTCTCTATCACATTAATCATAGCAAGATCCTTTTTGACCCAGATCCTAGAGAAATGGAAATAAAAACAAAAATAAACAAATGGGACCAAATAAAACTTAAAAGTTTTTAAACAATAAAGAAAACCATAAACAAGATGAAAAGATAACCCTCAGAATGGGAGAAAATGTTTGCAAATGAAGTAACTGACAAAGGATTAATCTCCAAAATATATAAGCAGCTCATGCAGCTCAATATCAAAAAACCAAACAACCCAATCCAAAAATGGGCAGAAGACCTCAATAGACATTTCTCCAAAGAAGATACACAGATTGCCAACAAACACATGAAAAGGTGCTCAGCATCATTAATCATTATAGAAATGCAAATCAAAACTACAATGAGGTATCACCTCACACTGGTCAGAACGGCCATCATCAAAAACTACAAACAGTAAATACTGGGGATGGTGTGGAGAAAAGAGAACCCTTTTGCACTGTTGGTGGGAATGTAAATTGATACAGCCACTGTGGAGAACAGTATGGAGGTGCCTTAAAAAACTAAAAACAGAACTACCATATGACCCAGCAATCCCACTCTGAGAAAACCATAATTCCAAAAGAGTCATGTACCACAATGTTCATTTCAGCTCTATTTACAATAGCAGGACTTGGAAGCAACCTAAGTGTCCATCAACAGATGAATGGATAAAGAAGATGTGGCACATATATACAATGGAATATTACTCAGCCATAAAAAGAAACAAAATTGAGTTATTTGTAGTGAGGTGGATGGACCTAGAGTCTGTCATACAGAGTGAAGTAAATCAGAAAGAGGAAAGCAAATGTCATATGCTAACACATATATATGGAGTCTAAGAAAAAAAAAAAAAAGGATCATGAAGAACTTAGGGACAAGACAGGAATAAAGACACAGACCTACCAGAGAATGGACTTGAGGATACAGGGAGTGGGTAGGGCAAGCTGGGACAAAGTGAGAGAGTGGTAGTGTATATATGGACATATATACACTACCAAATATAAAGTAGATAGCTAGTGGGAAGCAGCCTCATAGCACAGGGAGATCAGCTCTGTGCTTTGTGACCAGTCAGAAGGGTGGGATAGGGAGGGTGGGAGGGAGGGAGACACAAGAGGGAAGAGATATGGGGATATATGTATATGTATAACTGATTCATTTTGTTATAAAGCAGAAAATAACACACCATATAAAGCAATTATACTCCATTTAAAATGTTAAAAAAAGAAAAAAGGAACGAAGACAAGGGGGAATTTGAAAAGATAATTGAATATCAAGAAAGACATCCTTAGATTAGTCAAAAAATATATGTTTGTTACTTAAACTACTATGTTAAGTTTCTGTGATATAAATATATATTCATCATTTACACTTTAAAATTATAACCTTTTTAAGAAAAATGCCTTATATTTATTCTTTTAAGAATATATTTCAAGTTTTTGCATATGAAGTTCTTTTTTAAAATTTCTTGGTCTTGGGAGGCTGGTGGCAATCAAAATATCTCTGACTATTTTTTAATGATTTCAGAAGTGCATACCTGATTTGCTGATATGTTTTCTCTAAATCAGAATTTTACCTTCAATACAGAAGTCCTTAATTATGAAATACTTCTATTCCTCATTATTTAACAAGACAGAAAAGAAAATTACTAAACTCCAGTGGTACATTTACCGAAAAGAATAAATGTAACTCACATTCTTTTCCATCACTTCCTTCTGCTTTATGTCCCATCACAGGGCCAGCAGCTGAGCCACACGAAGGAGATATTTGACAGATAAATAACACAGATGACAATGTCTGGAATACAATATTTATCATTAACATCTGTGTCTATGCAAAGCTCTTGGTTGCCTTCTTAGTTTGATGCTTGGCTGGGAGTATTTGGTCTGATGACTTCACTGCTAAATGTACTCATATATGTGTATCAGGTTCTAATGACCTGCTGAGGAAATCAGCTATTGATAAACTAGTTGCAAAGTCTTGATCCTGGGAACGTGTCATCTTCGTTCCCCTGATATTCTATATCCACAGGAATTTGACCCAACTTAATGTAAGCACCCTAAATAAATACCACCTGTAATTGTCATGTAGAGTAAAAATAGGATATAAAGCATACTAAGATAATACCAATTTAATTCTCTGTGTCTTTGGATCATACTTTTCACATCACTTCAAAAATAAGTTGCTATAAACCACATTCTTTTTAGTACTACAAAATTAATTAATTTGTAAACATTTAACTGAGTAATCAAATACCAGGCAACTATATTCTGGAAGGATTTATTTTTCCTATTATTAGAAAATCATATATATCAGTTTTGAAGATACAGAAAGTATATTCCACAATTTGCAACAAATATCAAACATTGACTCAATTCACTTGATCAGTTCTGATTAAATTCAAGTGATTCTCATTACAATAGGAAGTATATTTACATGTATTTACAAAAATAAATAAATACAGAGAACTTTCATACAAAGTTTTACTAGAATGTCTTAATTTAGTAAATATCTTTAAGAAGAACAAATTAATATTTATTTAAAATCAAGTTCTTTCAAAATTGTGTGCAATATAAAAATATTTATCAAAAGGACTCAACACTGAACAAATGAGAAATTGAGGGTCAATATTATTAGCAATAATACTAGTAACAGTTCAGGAAAAATAACTTAGTCTTAAATATTTAACTGTTACGTGGTTTTGTATTCAAAATCAATAAAAACCTCCCTTAATGTTCCTGTTCAGGCCCATATTTTCTTTTGTACTATGCATTTCTAGTTTCTTACTTTAAAATATATTAAACTGAAGTTTATTGATTTTATCAGATTTTTGGAATAATGATCATAAAACAAAAACAATAAAAAAACATAAAACACAACCACAGGCTTGTCTGAAGCAATTCCCTAGTGAAGCTACCCCTCTGATTTTTTTTTTTTTTTCATACCCCACAAATGTAACACGTTTAGAAAGTAATTTTATATACTTTGAAGATTGGTATTGACACACACTTGGTTCTTCTGAACCAATTGTGTTAACTTGTTCTAGGGAACAAATTCTCTACCATAATTTCATTTAAAGCACATTTTAAAAGTTATTTGCTATTTTTCAAAACTAAACTTAAAAAATAGCACAGTTAATAAAGATGCATTTTGTACACTTTTACTTCTCAAAGACTAATTAGGTTTTAGCTTTAGTGCTATTCAAATGGGTTTTTGTGTGCTTAGCTTGTTTGAAAATATTGTCTTCTGAAGTGTGGAGGAATCATTTGGATGACACTGTAGGCTCCTGATGCCAATATGGGAAATTTTCTTCCAAAGACAGCATCTGGTTCTTTGGCAAATCTGTTGGTGGTTTTTCTGCACTTCTAGATCTGTTATATGGCTGGCTGCTTTTGAGAACCATTTTCTAGTTTACTGAAATGAAGTACTATTTAAATCAGTGAAACATTCTGTGATGTTGATTTAGGTAGTAGCTTAGAAACTAAGGCTCCGTCTATGAGGTAAGCATAATATTAATGTCTGTATGCTGATATATTCCCCAGAACATCTGTTTCTGAAAATGCCTGGAATTGCCTAAATGTGTGAGATGAATAAGCATATTATATGTTCAATAGAAAAAAAAATTGAAAGTCATTGATATTGTTTGAAAATTTATTCTTTACCCATTCAGAAGTTAATTAATTGAGAAGTACCAAACAGTAGGGAGTTAGTCAGAATCTGCTATTTCTTCTGGTAAAGCTATTAACAAAATGAGTAGAAAAAATCTCCTGTGACGTAACGTAATACTAACATTTTTACATATTTCTGTATTTTCCAAAAATACCATATGTGAATAATGTTTCTTTAGAATATGGAATTCATAATCAACAGAGCAGTTACAAGGCAGGATTGTTTTCTCTCAAGGTAATTATAAGCAATGCAATTTAATAATTTCTGACATGATAAATAAAAGGATATGCAAAATAAAGTTTAATTTATTACTATATGTTCCCATTATTTTTGGTAGTTAACTCTTGCCAAGTACAAAAGTAAATAATAACTCCTCAGGTTCCCTTATTAACCCATTTTGACCTCAAGTTAAAGGAATTCGTACTTTATAAAACTGATAAGGAGCTTAGGAAAAGAAGGAACTGCCAGAGAGCACAGACACAAATAGAAATTGAAACATAACATTAAGCAAAAATACATGGTTTGACTATTACAGGATCACAGATGATCAACTTATTTTTCCTTGATAAGTAAGGGAAAGTTTTAGTGAAGAAGTGCTGTTAGATCTGAGTCTGAATAATAAATAAAAGGTTTTCAAGAAAAAATATAAAGTATTGATAGAATATTCCAGAAAGTTGGAAATTCATGTAATAAAGGGAAAAGAGTCATGAAAGTTTATTGGATTAAGTTTCTTCTATTTCCTTATGTGATCTACTGCGATGATTCAGTTTGCCATCATGGAATTTTTCATCATGGATTTTGTCTTGAATCAAAACAAAGGTATTTTGTACAGGGGTTAGTAGTCCTTACCTTTCTAATCCATCACCCAGGTTTCTTCCAACCTACTGGCAGTTCCCACATTGGCGATTCCAATGCTTTGATGGTTCAGTATTAAGAAATGATACTTCTAAAACATAACAGTCATTTATAAAAGTAAACAAAGCTTTTTAAAACAAAAGATTAATATGAACATATGGTGGGAGGAGTACAATTTTATTAGCAACAAAAAACAAGAAAAAGAATGGAACTTAAAATGTGTTGTATCTCTTTGAAGAATATTATAAAATTCATAGAGAAAAAAATGTCAAATAAATAGGCATTTTAATTATGGTGTTTAATGGAAAATAAAAATCAATATATAAAGATATGAATATATATATAATTCATATCAATATATCAATATATAAAGATATGAATTTGTACATAAAATGAATATAAACTTCAACTGTATCCAACAAGTTTTTGTGTGAGTGTATAACTTGCCAAAATGATTTTATAGTTCATCTGGGAATATTTACATGAAGCTTTTGAATAATGAGATATTTCATAATGTAATAAGTATTTGTTTTAAACATCCACATTTGCATTTGGTGGAATTGTTGCTTTACTATCCCCAGTTCTTTTCTCCTCCCTGTAAAGGCATGGAAAATCTTTTTCACGTCTCTATTTGAATTTTTATGCATCTGATATCACCAAGGGACCATGCCTGGACTAGGCTGCTGGAGGGTGAGGGACATATATTGACTAACCAAGCAGCCAAAGTACTTCTAATTGAAGCCAAACTAAACCAGTCAATAGTTAACCTCATTAACCATATGAATCAGCCCAACTGACCTGATAAAAATCTTCCCAATGGAGTTTTGCCAAAATTGCTAACCAGCATACCAGTAAGCCAGCAGTGTTTATATTGATGCATTATTTTTTGCCATATGCAGAACTGAAAGAAACCAGTGAAATGTATTTATTGTAAAATATCAATATATTGTTTAATTTTATGGTATCCATAGATTTAGTTGAAGGAGTTAGGGCTCTGAAATTTAAACAACTGAGTTTGAATTGCAAATCTGCTTGTACAGACCTGATGAAGTCTAGGCATATTGAACACTCAAACTTTTTCTTTATGGATGAAATGGGCATAATAATGTCTATTGTTTTAAGATGTTGCAAGGATTAATTCAGAATTGTATAAATTTTTTGGCATGTGTTAATATTTCTATAAATGGATGTATAGATTGAAAAATAAAGATTAATCATAGACAGATATATAAACACAGCTCCCTATACAGAGAAAGATAATATAAAGTCATTATACCAATAAACAGACTGATCATGTTTTTTTTGTTTGTTTTTTGCGGTACGCGGGCCTCTCACTGCTGTGGCCTCTCCCATTGCAGAGCACAGGCTCCAGACGTGCAGGTTCCGGACGCGCAGGCTCAGCGGCCTTGGCCCATGAGCCCAGCCGCTCCGTGGCATGTGGGAGCCTCCGGGACTGGGACATGAACCCGTGTCGCCTGCATCGGCAGGCAGACTCTCAACCACTGTGCCACCAGGGAAGCCCTGATCTTGCTTTTTTTTTATTGATATCCGTGAATAGTTTCCACTTCAAGCAACAAGAATCCATAATTTTATCTTTAATTTGAACACCAAGGTGTGTAGTCAAATTCTTATTGTCTCAGCAGTAACTAATTTTGTGATTAGATTTTTTTCTGTAATCAGAAAGGCTTCAAAATTCAGAAGATGGATAATTATGGATGAGGTAAAGAAAATACAAGTACACTAACCCAGGTCATTAATCATTTTCTACATGATTTGAAATAATATTGTCCATCTTGATTGTGAGATCAATGTATAAAGATATTTAAAATAATTATAAGTATCAATTTAATTGGATTCATAAATTTTCTCTGGAAAGATGCTTTAGTTAAAGAATCTAGAAATTCTACCTAAGCTCACTGTAGTATTTGGTATTTGCTTAAGGGAAAAAATAATGTTTAAATATTATAGAAGAAAAAGATGCATTAAATTAGAAAAAGAGTAAAAAATGAAAAATATAATTTTATTTTTCCTTCACAAAATATGTGCATTAATTTACTTTCCAAACCATTTCATAAAATTTTCTTTAATAAATTTATTTTCCCTTGAGAACTATGAAAACTGGAACATAAGAATATTTGAGACATCAAATTCAAGATGATTATAGTTTTGCAGTCTCTTCTAGTAACATCTGCACTGAAGATCTTGTATTATTAAATATATTTCATGTAAAATATTTTAAACATATAAGTGCTTTATGAAAACTATTCATGATTGCTAGAATGTTTATGCCAAAATTATTTAGTACTAAGGAAAAGGTGAAAAACTGAAATATTTTCAGTTTAATGGAAATTTTTAATGGAAATGTGTGATTAATAAAACTATAGTGGTTCTAAAATTTAAGAATTCTAATTCTATTTATGTCTTTATATCTTATAATTGATTATTTTTGATATTATTTATAAATAAAAATAGCAGGTATCAAGCACCTTGGTAAGCATCTTACACATGCACAGTCATTTAGTCCTCACAATAACGAATAAGGTGGGTAATATTATTTAATCCTGATTTTGCAGCAGGTAAAAATGACACACAGAAATGTTACAATGCTAAAAAGTATTAGACCAAGGATAAAATGTTATTAGATTAAAACCAGGGTCCATGTTCCTGACACACACACTGTGTTTCTTATTAATGGATTACAAATAAAGTCATCATTGGATATCAGTTTACTGAAGAGGATTCGTTCCAGGACCCACCACCAATACCAAAATCCACAGATGCCCAAGTCCTGTAGCTCACCCTCTGTGTCTGCAGTTTCACATTCGTGGACACCAAGGACTGACTCTAATCACTCTTGAGGTTGTCCTCATTCAATTCCAGGCTTAGGAAATCTGATTTTGAAAACACTTGTAATTTGGGAAGAATTCTTTTGTTGAATATTCAGTGAAAATCTTTGGTCCTGAAACATTCACTTCACTTTTGAAGCACACACAAATCAACAAGTTATGAGAGTTTTAAATTTAAAAATGCAAGTATTCAGTCCTATACTCCTGAATTTGAGCTTATTTATTTATTTAGAGTATATGTCTCATAATTTTTCGAGAAAGAATAATGATTTTTTTTTTGCAGTACGCGGGCCCCTCACCACTGCGGCCTCTCCCGCTGCGGAGCACAGGCTCTGGACATGCAGGCCCAGCGGCCACGGCCCATGGGCCCAGCTGCTCTGCAGCACGTGGGACGCTCCTGGACCGGGGCACGAACCCGCGTCCCCTGCATCGGCAGGCAGACTCTCAACCACTGCACCACCAGGGGAGCCCAAGAATAATGATTTTTAAATTTTATTCATTCACTGATTTGGAAAATATAAAGTGACTGGCTTGGAAAATTATTTTAAAATTCAACTAGTTTATGCTTTACTGACTTAGTGATTTTCTTGGTGTGTATCCTTAAATGATTACACACTTTAAAGTGAAAAGGTAACAATAAAGTAGTTCTTTACTTTAAAACAACCCTTAGAATACATATGGCAGGACTGTGGAATGGTAAAAATTAACCAAGGGAATAGTGTTATGCAATCTCATCTCCTAGAAAAATAAAATTACATTAAAAATGTATAGTTTTCCTTTTAGAACACTATTTCTACAGAGGGAATTTCACAAACCACTTTTTCTTAATGGAAATTATACTTGTGTTTTTTAAAATGTAGAAGTATCAAACAATCCTACCTTCTGCTTTATATTAAGCAGCCTGGAAAGGTAATATTACTTTCAGAAAATTTTCTATTATTGTTGTTGTTAGTATTATATTTGATAGCAAATAAAGGGGAATAAGGGAAATATTTTACTGATGCATGTAATAGCTCATTTATGAATGTCTTTGATTGATTATAGTATGTAAGTGTGCTCATTGAACACATCAAAAGATAATTTTTTTTTTTTTTTTTTTTGCAGTACACGGGCCTCTCACTGTTGTGGCCTCTCCCGTTGCAGGCTCCGGACGCGCAGGCCCAGCGGCCATGGCTCACGGGCCCAGACGCTCCACAGCATGTGGGATCTTCCCGGACCGGGACACGAACCCACGTTCCCTGCATTGACAGGCAGATTCTTAACCACTGCACCACCAGGGAAGCCCGGTAATTCTTTTTTAATGTACATGGCACCATTAGCTTAAGAATATTTTATTCTCCATGACACATTTTAAAAAAGTCCTTCTTCAAATCTCTCCATAGTAGAGAAGTTGGCTGTTTGTAATTCTGTCATTTCCAGGGTGTGCAGATTTAAATATATGCTAATACCATTAAAACAATGTGTCTCGGAGAACATAAAACAAATTAACTTTGATACTTGGTGGAATTGACACCCTCATAGCAAGTAAACCTTCTGGCTTCACTGATTTTCAAGGCCCTTTAGCAGATACAAGACTTCTTATATTTATGAAAATAGTCTTGCATTTTAGTAAATTACATTTTTCTAATTATTGATTTTATTTGAAAATGAGAAAAAATAGTAACATCAATTGCTATTATTGACACCTTAGTATCTAAATATAAATATAGACATGATTTCTTTACTTCCTACAATTCTTATACACAAGAGTAAACAGTGTTTCAGTTACTAATATTAATTCAGAAATGAACAGTATTTTGTCAGAATTTTTAAATGCTAGAACTAAAATTAATGTTATATAATAAATAATTTATATTTATAAATACTATATTTATAAATGGTTAAAAAAGGAAAAGTTCACTCAGATAATGCTGTTAAATGAAATGTGTTCAGATTATATTGAATGGCATTATCTTTAGGTCTAAAACTAAGCCACTATCAGTGGAAACAGAGTTTTAGAAACCAGAAAATAATTATAAACTTTTTTTAAAATCATGACAACTCTCTATCTGTGATACTAACTCAGGAAGACTTCTGTGGCCATTCCCATTTATATAAGTGTATCTCTGTGTGTATGTGTCTGTATGTGTGTACCTGCCCACTTATAATGCCAATAGTGACACTTTATTTATTGATATTATTTGTTTAGTTATTATCTTCACTATCCCCCACCTCACATGCACAATGCACACTGGCCGTGAGACTATTATGAGCAATCAAGTGATTCTTACCCAATTTTGCATATTAAAATGCTAATCTCAATGCTTGGCATTATTAAAATGCTTGTTGTACTGATATTTTAAAGAAAAACTCAGCTCAACAAAAAATAGCTTCACATATGTAAAGGTGTAAAGCCTTAGTGACCAATTCATAAATCTCAAGAAGAGTTAGTGGTGAATAATGCCAGTTTAATGGATATGATGCTGCTTATGTCTTCAAAAGTGTTACCATGCAATGAGATCCCAACTTTCATAAAAGATACATACCGTATCTTGTAACTCTGTATAGATGGAAAACAATACAATTCTTTCCAGAAATGTTAAATGAAATCAAACACTGTATTTCACGGTTACATGTGTAAGAAAAGTTACAGTCCTAGATATACTACCTTTTGCTAAGGAATATTTATGAAATTTATAATGTATGTATTAGATATTAATTTGTAAGTATATTTTGACCATTATTGATACGGTTTAGTTTAGATAAATAAAGTAGGTGATGGTCAGTGAAGAGGAGGCAGTTGAGGATAGAAAATCAGATTAGAATAAACATTAGTTTAGTACAAATAATACATCTTAAGAACTAAAATATCTGGTGCTTAATCCTTATTCTAAAAAATGCTATCTATATGAGTTTTAGAAATTTCTTTCAATATTTATGAAAATAACAAAATTTGAATCATATATATGTTGGTGGTTTGGGAATGAGGATAAATAAGTTCATATTTATAGATGCTCAGTAGTTATAATTAGAATCAAAACAAGTAATGATAACCAGAGACATGTCCTGATTTACCTTATATGAAGATACCAATAGAAGGGCATTAGCAGCCATTTCTTAGAGAGCCCACCTACCAAATATGCTCACAGTTCAAATCACAGGGTTTCCTAGAAAACCAAACATACCCATAATGGCCATTAAATGGAAACTCTGTGACCCATAGTCTATATTTTTGTTTTCTTATATAAACCTTGACTTGCCTTTTGCTTCTGTTAGGTGACAGTCAAACCATAAGTCACAAATCTCCTCCTTCATGTACAAATAAATCTCAACTGCATTCTTACCTACCCTAATACCTCTGTGTTAGTTGTTTCTAGGGGTTTCATGAAGGTAAGACTTCATGATTCTCTCCATTAGAGTCACAGAAACAAGCAGCTTAAGTGTACACTTCATCCACACCCATGTCACAGGATGTCTTCTATTGGCCCTGCTGTTGAGTCTCTGTTAAAGGCAATAAAGTGCTTTGGTTTTCATGGTTAATCTGGTTATGTACATGTCTGCTTTCTATGTATCCTACATTTATTACCCCATTAATAGTAGCAAACATAGAAAGTTAGTTTTGATAATCTGACCATCTGATCTCCATCAGGTGGACTAGAATAAGGAATGAATTCTCTGTAACACGTCAGAGAATTCAGCATATGGTCTTATATTTTTGTCACTTTGTCTTTCTGTCTTGAGAATTCCTGGAATTGGGTTACCCATTAACAGGCTACTGGGTCACAAAACAATAGTTTAGTTGGACAGTTAACCATTGTCAGCTCTGGGGTTGAGAATTTGTTCATAACAACTTCAGAGATGTTATTTTGACAATTGATAAATACGCCAGTTGTCTTTTGGTATTTATTTTTGATGGCTTTCTCTTTGTTTGTCTATATATATGTAAGTGAGGGAAGGAGTGTTTCTATGCTGTTCTAAAGGAAAATAAATTATCATTTCTAATGCTACATTTATAATTATGGTCTTTCCTTGTCTGCACACAGCTCTTTTAATACTTTTGGAAATTAATCGATCATATGAATTTGTCAAATGTATATACTATGAGTTACATGATTCAAACATATTTCCTGTCAAAACAGAAGAAAATTTATGGCATTTTCTAAAAATTAAAATTATTTTGTAAAACTTGAAAACAATGATTTTAATTATTTGTGTAACAAATGCACAGGTGAGACTAAATATCTGTTGGAGTTAGACTATATAGGTGAAGTAGAAAGGATTGCTTTTGGCTCAAGTTTATTTTTTTAAACAGCTTTATTGAGATATAATCAGCATACTACACAATTAATCCTTTTATGGCATAGAAGTCAATGACTTTTAGTGTATTTTCAAAGTTGTTCATCCATCACCACAATCAATTTTAGAGCATGTTAATAATCCCAAAAAAGAAAACCATAGTTCTTACCCTACAATTTCTGTATCTATAGATCTGCCAATTCTGGACATTTAATTTAAGGGAATTATAAAATACATGAACCTTTGTTACTGGCTTCTTTCACTTAGTATGTTCTCAAGATTCATCCATGTTGTAGTATTCCTTTTAATTCCCAAGTATTTTATTGTATCGAAATAACGTTTGATTTCTCTATCAGTTGATGGAAATTTGAGTTGTTGCTACATTTGGCTATTATGAATAAGGTTGCTGTGAACATTAATGTACAGTTTTTTTTTTTTCATGAACATGTTTTTATTTCTTCTGGGCATGTGCCTAGGAGTAGAGTTGTTGGATATTACGGTAATTCTATATTTAACCATTTGAGGAACTACCAGACTGTTTTCTAGAGTGTTGGCACTGTTTTACATTTCTACCGGCAGTATATGAGGATTTCAATTTGTTTATATTCTTGCCAACCTCTGTATTATATGATACTGTATATATAATACAGGCAGAAGGACTCCTGTACAGCTAAGGCTGTAAGAAAGATATGCACATAATCAGGTAGGAAGGGAAGAAAAGCCATCAGGACCTGTGTACCTGGGTAGAGACAGAAAAGAAAAGGGATAATACATAGGTAGACACCCACCTTGGGGAGTGAGCAGTGAAAGCCGAAGATGGGTCACCCCAGTCCTGGGGTCCTAACAAGGGGAAGACAAGCCCCATTGACTGCTCTGAGGAGCACTGGTACTAACAGGAGGAATGTGGGAAGCGGAACTCCACTCACGAAGACTGTGCCCATGCTCTGGCTTGACCTGGAGGCAGGGCAGAGAGAGGTCTGCTCCAGAGGCTGCCAGGTTTCCTGTGACTTATAATTTTGTTGCATACCTTAAAATTTCCTTTAACCTGGTAGCTGGGATTATTCACCATGTGTGCGTGTAGTAAAGCTGACTGCTAAATTATTTGAGACTAAGCAGTAGATTGTCAGTCTCACCTTTCATTACATAGTACCTCCAATTTGAAGAAGCCTTACATCTCTACAAAAAGCCTCAGTACTAGTTGGACAGAGGAAATACTACCATTAAATGTGTTTATTGCCTTTTTCTCACATAACTTGAGGTGCTGCTCCAATATAAATCCAACAACTTTAACCAACTGGTAAAGGTCAGTTATCTGTTTAATTAGCTGTGCAAATTTTCAGCCTACTCTATAATTGACTGCTGTTCCTTAAACAACTCTGATACGTTTTATATTATTTGTTGATGACATATCTTTAAAATCATCAAGGGATATTACTTCTGGATGTGCGTAAAGAAAGACTCTGATAGAGGATCAAACTTACTAAATTCTTTGAAGTTTTCTCTGAAGAAAGAATGTTTCTAACTTCCTTAAATGCTAAACAATACATAAAATGAAATCATTATTTTTTAAAGTAAAATGAAATAAAATAATAAATAAAAATGATGCCCTATTAGAAGTAATCAAATACCACAGAAAAATCTTAATTATTCATATCAGAGCCCATATAAATATAATATTTTAGAAGTTAAAATTATTGCCTTACATTCTGCTACCAAGAAGGAATTTTGTCCCTATGCATATTATAATGGCATATACACAATCCAATGTCACAAATTCAGAAGAAATTTTGTAAATACAATCTGAATCTACTATAAAATCTATATAAATATATATTTATAGGTCAAATGTTTCTTATGTAGAGGAACAAATTTTGGCATTGCCAGCACAACCACTTGATGAGAGCTAAGTCAATCTCTAGTCCATTAGTTCTCATGTTACATAAAAGCTCCCTCCATAATGAAGGAGTTTCACTAAATTTACAAACACTGTTGACTCTTGAACAGCACAGGTTTGAATTGTGCAGTCCACTTATACACAGATTTTCTATTCAATAAATATGTACTACATTGTCACACTATCTGTGTTGCATGAACCTCAGATGTGGAGGGCCAACTGAAAGTTATAAGCACTTCTTCAACAGCGAGGTACTCTTGGGTACATCAGTTCATAATTGATGTGACTGTGTATACTAGAAAAGACATTAACAAAGATCAGCCTTTGGTTCTAGTTGCAAAGGACTAAATCAGTTATTTTGAGACATTTTTAAGCCAAAGGAGTAAGTGTTCATAGATTTATATTGAACAGTATATTTCTTAAAAGATAATTTAGATTTCCAGATATATTGGTGAGCTAACTCTGAGGTTACCTGGTGAACTCCAATTTATTGCCTAAGAAGCAATAAATAAATTAAAATGCATACATACTGACATACATACATATATAAATACATGAATAAATAAATAGAAATTTAAAAAGCTGTCTCTAGAATTTACAGATCAAGATATGACATCAGGTGTATGCAGATTCCTTCTAAGACCTTTGAATTATGTCCACAATTGGGACAAAATATTTATATTTCATTAGTTGCCTTTTCCTCTTAAACCTTGTGATTTCTTTTCCTTATATTGGATCATAGTATTTTACTGTTAAAATGTCTTTACTAGTCTTTTATTGACTTTCTCTTTGCACCTTTGTTTTCCCTGAAGCCTTTAATCTTCTTAATGTAACATCAACAGTTGCCAATATTGTGACTACTGAATTTGTCGTCTGACTCTAAAACCTCTACTGTGGACCATCCCTAACTTATGTACACACCTGAAGTGGATATAAGAACCCAAAGTACAGTAGTATATTCTTATATTTCTCATATATCCTAGAACCTTGGAGGAACTCAGAGACTGTCAGAAACAGCAAAAAAGCCCTGAGATTAATGATGGAAGATATGGGTGAAAAAAATTTCCAGACACCATTCCATGATTTCTCTTAAAGTCAGTGTTTGTTTCCATAACAAAACCGATTAAATTCATAATGTAATTGATACCAGACATTTATTTTTGTCATGACCATCTAGCCTTTCCAACTATTTAGAACAAATCCTTCACTTTTATTAAGAGTCTGATGTGGTAAGTTACCAGATGTAATTGAAGAAACTATCATCTCTCATAGAAAGTTTTCTACCCAAGACTAATGTGTTGACCTGCAATTTATCCACAACTATGTCCCAAATAGTAAATGAAACAGCTCAAGTTTTAGATACTCAGAAAAAAGCAACCATTTATTGATTAAAATACACTTAGACAATCATATTGCCTTTGACTATGTATTGGCTAGCCAAGGTAAAGCATAATGAATAACAGTTTCTGTTTCAACATATCAGTAAAAGTGGAACAATCAATCAAGAGAAAAAAATCACTGTTATTGTACACAGGCTCATTTTCTTGATCAGGCCTTGTACAACTGGTAAATGAATACAAGGTATTTTCCAATTATTTACTATGACATTGGTGGTTTTCCTTTTTTTTTTTTTTTTTT
>NW_020174043.1:1043772-1110740 GCF_003031525.2 Neophocaena asiaeorientalis asiaeorientalis | reverse complement strand
TTTCCTTTTTTTTTTTTTTTTTTTTCCTTCTTCCACCATCAGATATGCAGGTGTTTAAGAGTCAACACAGTTATGATTAGAAAGTGACATTCAACTTATAATAATGCATGAACAAAAGACTTAAACTGTTAGAGACAAAATGACTCCTCTAGGAGTGAGATGGACCTGAAGAATTAAAATAAGGGAGATGGGCAGTCCTGGTTTAACTAAGTGGGTGATGCCAAAAGATGTACAACAGCATTTCTTACCCAGAGATAAACATACTACGTTCAGAAAGAGTTGAAATTGCAAAGTTTCACAGAAAACCCATAAATATCTGCAATTGACTTCCTTGGTAATTGTTTTTGGTCTGCTCCCAGGTACATTGTTCTCTATGACAATTTTCAGCCAGCTCATTTACCAGAGAACAAAATTAAGTTTTCATGGAAGTAAGCCTTCTTCTGTGAATGACCTTTTGTTTTTCTATCATGAGTACTACCTTACATTTTTTCAGTACTAATAGTGTATACATGATTGATCTTCTGTGTGTGTGTGTGTGTGTGAAATATTGCAGGATTACCTTTTCTCTTATTTAGATAAAGATTTTTCCATTTATGATCATAAGGGAGATTGACCTGTAATTTTTCTATTCCACTGATTCCTTGCCTAATTTATTTTTTTTGGTTTCAATGTAATATTACCATTCATATTAGTTCCTTTTTTTAATCTATGTAAAATTGAGTGAAAATAGGAATATGTGTTCTTTATATGTTTGCTTATTTTTGACAATAATTTGGGAAGATGGTTTTTCTTTTATGGAGTAGAGGATAATAATTTAACCTTGAATTTTTTAAAGTATATTATATAATTTTGGATTACTATTTTGGCTGATTGTTTTCAGTAGTTTATATAATGCTATTTTTTTCATTTATTCTAAGCTTAAAATTGTATTGAATAAAATATTTCATAGTATTCCCCCATTATATTTTTTACCTCACTGTATCTGAAATGTTAACTTCCTCTTTGTTACCAATATTGTTCAATGGTTACTTTTCTTAATCATTCATGTCTCTTACATATAGTCCCATTTATTGGAATCTCAATATGTTCTCCAGTGTATATAAATTTATAATTTCTTTATAGGCTCTGGACCTCAAAGTTAGATAATTACAAAAGGAGCATCCTTAACAGATGTTGCCTTAACAATTTATATTTCTAATTGGATAGGCTACATATTAAATTTGCTGAAAATGAGACTTTTCCAAATAAATAAGTATGCTGTTTAGGTTAAGTGTCTTATTAGTGTAGCATCTCTCCTCAGTTAAAACTTCTAACTCATTTTGCTTATTTTACAATTGTTCTTCTCTTAAAATTTCTTGAATATTTTTCTGTACTATAGTTGGATATAGTTGGATGTACTATAGTTCATGCAATTTTTGTATCCATAGTCCTATGAGTCAGCCTGGACACATTCTTCTCTCTTATTCTCTATGTCTAAACAATAATAAAACTGTTTATTTTGTTTTCTAAATTTAACCAGTCTCTTATTTTTCTTTTTCATGGTCTTTGTTATAGCGTACCAATTGCTCTCTGCATTAACTTTGATGTCTCTGTAAATCATGCTAACCAGAAGAAAATGTGAAATTGTTAAAAAGCAAAACTGATCACATGATTTCTTTCCTTGAAACCCTGCACTGTATTCTCTTTTATCTTTGCAAAAAGGACAGCATACTTTACAAGGCCTGTATTCTCCTATATGATGTGAATATTTTCCATTTTCTTACCCCAATATGCACATGTACCTCTCCTCTACCAGATCTTTAAACAGTAACTTCCAATTCCAGTTTCCATTTGGAAAACTGGGGAAATTCGGCATTTGCCCATAGGGTGTGCTTAGAGTAACCTCATCTCTCCCCATAGTTCTCAATATTTCTTATTCTTTTTTTTAAGGTTCCCAGCTCAATGCTGTTTGTGGAAGGAAGCCTTAGAACTAGGTAAGACTCTCCCCAAGGCTCTCACCTCAGTGGCAGCTTAGTGTGTAATTATTTTATTATTTAATACATTTTGGTTACACCAGACTATTTTTCTGTAAGTAAGAAGTTCATGTATGTATAGAGTTGTTCTATACCACCTGTATAACCAATGTGTTTGACTAAATAAATCAATGCTTTGTTTCCTTCAAATAACTGAAATTTGATAAATACATTACTTAATTTCTAAAAAGTAACTTGGGAATAAGGTTTTTTTTTTCTATCTTGGAACTAAACTGTGTGGGAAAATAAAAACACATAAACAATGGCTATAACTACATAATAATGATGAAAGGAAAATGGTAAGCAGGGAATGACAGTAATCATGAGGTATGTGCTACTTTTTATAGAAATTGTCTGTGGTTTATGTTATAGCTTTATGTAAAACTGCAGTTTTAAAGAGTGGTTATTTTAAATTATATCAAAAATAGTAACTTTATACTGTCCAGAGTTTACAATCAGAACTCCATTTACCATCACGGATAAATTAGCATAAATAAATGAATAGAGACTGGAAAAAATTAACCTATGCACATTATTTTCAACAATGGATGAAAATGCAAAATGGTGCCCCCTTTACACACACACACACACACACACACACACACACACACACACAACACCATGAGGCAAGGATTCTATAGTCAATTATTTTCATTGCATGAATCTCCTGATTTAGTTCTCAAGGATAAGTGTTCAAAGATTTATTTTTTTATTTTTTTTTTACTTACGGCAGATGTGTGCCTGAAAAATTATGCCTGTTGTAGAAAATTTGGAAAGAGTCTTAGAACATTCAATTATGCAAGACTTACAGATCATATAAGGGACACCTACTGTTTTAAATGAGAATGTGGGTTTTATAAATTTTTCACAGAGGACATTCTGTCTGAAAGAGTTACTGGGCAGTGTTTGAAGAAAAGATATTTGTTCTCTTGTTTTGTTTTTCTGACACCAGTTTTGTTAACCTCAATTAATTATTAAGTGTCGTGGTGTTTTGGAATCCCAGCATAAACATTTTATTTACACCTTATGAATCAGCTTAAGTAGAAATGTGTGAAGGATTGGGTATTTTGCCAGATGTTTATCTATCTCCATCAGTTTTTTAATACTTGGAGAAGGTGCACATTTTTTTTTCTCATTTACAGAATCCTGTTTTTCAAGAGTAAATTAATTTTAGAAGTTACTGACACATTGTATCATATACTTTCTAGCAGTTAGCTTATTTTGCTTTTATTTGAGTAAAATAATTTTAATAAATGTACCAAATTATGAGACTCATTTCTTCTAAATAATATCTCTAGGGTCCCAAAGTAATACAGTATATAACTGGAAGCCCTTATTTTTTACAGTATATGGTCAGCATAAATGGTTTGAATTAGATGAAAAGCTGTGGATAGTTTAGAATCAACTTAAAATTAACCACACATTTTTACTTTATTGAGACTATTTTATCGAGTACATAATGAACACAGTGAAAGCCTGAAATAATTTATTCACTTAAAGTTTTGATTTTTTAAGATAAATTCCCAGATCTTTACAAGCATAGCATATTTCATTAATTAGCTCAATGCTTAATTGTAATTTCAAATTAGATTTTGCTTTTGCTGTTTAGTAATTTTTTTTTTAAATTTGTACACCCTACTAACTTTATTTTGATATTTTATAAGGTAAGCTTAATTTTAGCATAAAATTTATCTATTAAGCATAGTCATAATATTATATGTGCTATATATTTATTATTATCAGTTCTCTACCAGCATACAAAACATCTGCTCTGTCTAAACTTTATCCATTGAGGTTAGGAGATGCAGTAAACAGGCCAATAACACTGACTAGTAAGTCAATGACCAGCAATAAATATGACCTCAATGCTACTGTTCTGTTCTACTGATATGCTATATCCAATTATTTTCACTATTTATTCATAAACTTAAATTATCTATTTCAGTAAATGAAGTTTATGTATCATTTTACCAACAGAAATTTACATATGAAAACATAATTAAAATGACATCAATGAGAAAGAGTAAATAAGTTGCTTTTTCAAATAAAAACAATAACCCAAAGGAGGAGGAGGAGAAAGAGTAAGAGGAGGAAGACCACACTGACCACCAGGATGAAGAAGGTAAGGACAAGGACGAAGAAGAAATGGAGAAACAGCAAAGAAGAAATTCAACAACTAAAAGGCAGTTAAAATATAATAAAATATGGTTTCTAGTAACCAGAAATCCATATTTTGAATGACATTTTTTAGATAAAAATATAATAATAAATAGCGTTTGCAATGATATCAATATTTAAAATCTACATTTCACATTTCTCAGAATACATTTTTTGCTTCCTTGCTTTTATAAATATTATTTTTCCTGATTACATTGTAAACTTCTCAATCTCAGAATTCTTGGGATTAATTATTTTTCTACAACATAAATGTATTAAGGTCAATATTTGAAAGGTTTCCTTGTATCTCTTTTTTGCTGTATCCATATATTTTCCTTAATACAAATGAAAAAAATCTCCATATTTAAAATATATGCCATTTGATGATTTCACCCTTGAACCTCTAACAAAACTCCTATCACACTTCCTTGCTTGTTGATAATTGACCCTTATCTTCCTTTTCCTTTGTTATTCTTTTCTTCTTTTTGTTCTTCTCTTTCCATTTATCTTTTAGATGTAAGTCAGCCATCATGCATACTGTCTTCAATTAAGGTATGCATAGCTCATCTTTCCCTTCTGCCCTTTGGTACAGTGAGATTTATATCTTCATTTCACTTCTCTCATAGACCTTAGAGTATTTCTCTGAAATATTCAAATTCAATTCCAATCCTAAATTCAAAAATTTAATACTGTATACCAAATAAGTCCTCTTAATGTCCTAACTCTTATTATATAAACTGTTCCAATATAACTCATCAGGTGATTACTGAAAGCTGATAATTAACATAAATGAAATGTGGATCTAGAGGACAGGGATAAAGATGGAGGAATAAGAGGACATGGAGCTCACTTCCCCCTCATAAACACATCAAAAATACATCTACATGTGGAACAATTCTTATGGAAAACTAACTAGAAACTGGCAGAAGAATCCTATATAGTCAAGGCTATAATAAAGAGTCCCACTTAACCTGGTAGGATGGGAAAAAACAAAAAGTATTGGGTTAAGACCTGTGCCATTGGGAGGAGTCTAGGAGGAAAAGGAGGTGTACATGGGCAGAGACTGTCACTCTGGGGAGTGAGCAGATTGTACTATAGACTTAGCATCTCACTGCTGGGGTCTTAAGTGGAGAAGACAAAACCCTTGACTGCTGGGAGAACTGCTGAGATAGATATAAGGGTCAGAGAAGCCTAGACACCACGAAAAAGGAATGAGTGGGTGCTAACTTGCCAATGGACAGGGCAGAGAGACCTCTGCACTAGCAGCTTCCACCTTGCCACACTCCCTAATCTGAGCCAGGCAAACACCCTGGGTTGGCACGAGATCTAGGCCAGCTGGGTCTTATGAAAAGACTTGATCTAGCAACACAGAGAAGCTCAGGGGGCCTGGGGTGTGGGCTGGATGGGGTGGTGACAGTCATCATTGGTGCTTACCCAAACAGGGCCACAGAGGCAACCCAGACCTCTAGTGGCAGCACAGCCACTTGAAACTCCATGAACAACACACTAAGTTCCCTACTACCCACTGAGCAAATGTTCTAGCCCCTCCCTGTCTTTGCCATGGACTGGTGCTGGATCTGCAGCAGACAGGTCTTGAGAGAAGACTCAATCTGGGGACACAGAGAAAGCTCAGGGGCCTGGGGTTTTGTCTAGGTGTAGCAGCAGTAACCAGTTTTGGCACTTACTTAAAGAATACCCCAGAAGCAGCCCAGACTTAAGACCACAGCAGAGCCACTTTAATTCCTGCAACCACAACAGCCCCAGCCCCAGTCTCAGCCTAGCCAATGTGCACCACAATCTTGCACCAGATATAGGACAAGAACAACAGGGGAAAAGATGTGACCTTGCTAGCACTTGAGCAGAGCTGCATATTCCTACACAGACAGCATATCAGACCTTTGGGAGCACATGAGCCTCACTTACTTCAGCACTTCCCTCCTTGGCAGCAAAGACCCTAGTATGGCTAGAAGGAAAAACACATACTTAAAAGGAACAGAGCCTGCTTGAACCCAATGCTCAGGGCTTCAGCAACAGGAGAACAGACCCCACCTCTGACAGGGTAGCAAAAGCCACAGAGCAGAGAGGAAGTCTTGTGTAGGCAAAACTCCTTCAACACAGAGCACACCAACAATAAAAGTGATAGTGGCCAGCACACCATGAGGAAAGACACAGATGGTGTCCATGTCATATCCAGCTCTCACACCAAATACATTGAGCACATGCAGTCTACACAGATATGATACCACATAAAAAGCACCCTTTCAAGACCACAATGGAAAAATTTTCTCCTAAATTCATAGAGACAATAAAATTAAATAAAATGAAAAGGCAGAGGAACTACACCTAAATGACACAGAAGAATACAAAAGTGATTTGGAAGATAGAATAATGGAAATCACACAATTAGAAAGCAGAAAGGAAGACAAATTAAAAAGAAAAGAAAGTAACATATAAGATCTAGGGGGTTACAAAAGAAAAAGAGAGAAAGAAGGGGATTGAACATGTGCTTGAAGAAATTATGGCTGAAAATATCCCAAACCTAAAGAAAGAAGCATATCCAGGTACAAGAAGCACAAAATGTCCCAAACGAGATGAACCCAAACATACCCATACCAAGACATATCATCACTAAAATAGCAAAAGTTAGAGATACAGAGAATTCTACAGGCAACAAGAGAAAAACAGAGTCATGTACAAAGGAATCAGCTTATTTCTCTGCAGAAACTTTGCAGGTCAAAGGGAATGGCATGATTTATTCAAAATCTTGAAAGTGAAAAACCTGAAACCTAGGATAATCTACCCAACAGGATTATCATTTAGAATAGGAAGAAATTGACAGTAATACAACAATAGCAGGGAATTCACCACACCACTGTCATTAAAAGACAGATCATCCAGATAGAAAATCAATAAGGCAACAAATGTCCTAAATGACACAGAAAAACAGTTAGACTTAATATCTCCAGGACACTATGTCCTAAAAAGAGCCAAATACACATTCTTTTCAAGCATGCTGGAAGATTCTCCT
The DNA here is from genome assembly GCF_003031525.2 of Neophocaena asiaeorientalis asiaeorientalis. Classification (NCBI taxonomy): domain Eukaryota; kingdom Metazoa; phylum Chordata; class Mammalia; order Artiodactyla; family Phocoenidae; genus Neophocaena; species Neophocaena asiaeorientalis. Next base: position 1,103,543 of record NW_020174043.1, on the reverse strand, counting down.
GGATAGACCACATACCAGGTCATAAAACAAGCCTCAACAAATTTAAGAGGATAGAAATTATATCTAGCATATTTTCCAATGAAGATGGCAAAAATGAAACCAATTACAGAAAGCAAAATGAGAAATAAAAACCAAACAGGTGGAAACTAAACATTCTACTAAAATAATGGTTAAAAAGGGTTAATGATAAAAACAAAAAGGAAATCAGAAAATACCTCAATACACATGAAAATGAAAGCACAACTATACAAAGTCTATAGGATGCAGCAAAAGAATTTCTAAGGAGAAAGTTTATAGCAATGCAGGCCTTCTTGATGAAACAAGAAAAATCTTAAGTAAACAACCTAACCTACAACCTAAAACAATTAGAAAAAAAAGAAGAACAAACAGAGCCCAAAGTCAGCAGAAGAAAGAAAATAATAAAGATCAGAGAAGAAATAAATAAAATAAAGATAAAAAAGCTATAGAATAAAATAAATGAAAACAAGAGCTGGTTTTCTGAAAATATAAACAAAATTGATAAACCTTTAGCCAAGCTCACCATGAAGAAAAAGAGAGAGGACACTAATAAACAAAATAAGATGTGAAAGAAAAGAAATAGCAACAAATATCACAGAGATACAAAATATCATGGGAATACTATGAACAGATATATGCCAACAAATTGGACAACCGAGAAGAAATGGACAAATTTCTAGAAAGATTCAGCCTGCCAACACTGAGTTAAGAAGAAGCAGACACTTTGAACAGGTCAATCAAGGGAAGTGAAATAGAATCTATTAAAACAAAACAAAACAAAGAAAAACTCCCTGCAAACAAAAATCCAGGACCAGATGGCTTCACTGGGGAATTCTAACAAACATATAAAGCAGAGATAATACCTATCTCCCTAAGACCATTTAAAAAAATTGAAGAGAAGGAAACACTCCCAAATTCATTTTACAAGACCACCATTACCATATTAAAACCAGACAAAGAAACTACACACCAAAAGAAGTAAACTACACACCAAAATATTTGAGGAATATAGATGCAAAAATCCTCAACACAATATTAACAACCAAATCCAACAATACATAAAGGATCATATATCATGATCAAGTTGGATTTATTCCAGGGATACAAGGCTGGTTCCGTATTCACAAATTAATCAATGTGATACACCACATTAACAAAATGACAGATAAAAACACATGATCATCTCAATAGAAGCAGAAAATCATTTGACAAAATTCGAAATTCATTTATGATAAAAATTCTCAACAAAGTGAGCATAGAGGGAACATATCTTAACATAATAAAGGCCGTGGGGCTTCTCTGGTGGTGCAGTGGTTGAGAGTCCACCTGCCAATGCAGGGGACATGGGTTCGTGCCCTGGTCTGGGAAGATACCACATGTCGCGCAGCGACTGGGCCCATGAGCCGTGGCTGCTAAGCCTGTGCGTCCAGAGCCTGTGCTCCACAACGGGAGAGGCCACAACAGTGAGAGGCCCGTGTACCACAAAAATAAATAAATAATAGAGGCCATATATGACAAACCCATAGCCAAGATAATACCCAAGGATGAATAGCTGAAAACCTTCCCACTAAATTCAAGAACAAGACAAGGACCCCACTCTTGCTGTTTCCATTCAATATAGAAATCAATCATTAATGTATATTATTCTTCCCAGTGTGTGTGGGCATCACCCAATCTGTTGAGAGCCTGGATAGAACATATGTGGAGAAATGAGGAATTTACCCCTTTTTTCCTGCTTTACTGCTTGAAGTGGGTCATCTCACCTTCTGCTCTTGGAGTGAGATTTACACAATTAGCTACCTTAGTTCTCAGGCCTTCAGACTTGGAATGAATTACATGGGACTTCTCAGCATCCATAATCACCTGAGTGAATTCCTCATAATGCATGAGTGTGTGTGTGTGTGTGTGTGTGTGTGTGTGTGTGTGTATTTTGTTTCTCTGGAGAAATCCTAAGACAGTCACCTAACCAGACCTCTTTGTGAGTAAAGCTGAAATATGTAGTCATTACTGAACAACTGTGTGTACAGGTAAATATTCACTTAAATGGAAAAAGCAGAGGGCAACTTGAAAATTAAATTTAAAATATATTTAGGGATCTCAGATAAGAGCAGTCATTGCATCCTTTAAGGAAGAAAAACATTATACAATACAATTAGGCAAAAATAAGCAAGAATAGTATGTATAAAGAAGTAAAGATTAGAAATAACTTAAGTGAACACTACCATCACTCAAAATGTATTCAAATTTAAAAGAAAGGCTAAAATATTGTCTGTGCACTCTGAGCAATAAAAGATAAAAATTATGAAAGAACCATTTGTGATAAAGAGATCTGAGGGACTATAATATTACTTCAACATCCCATATGTATTTTTTGTTTAGTTTAGTTTTCTATTATTTTTGGCTGCATTGGGTCTTCATTGCTGTGTGTGGGCTTTCTCTAGTTGTGGTGAGTGGGGTCTACTCTTCGTTGTGGTGCATGGGTTTCTCATTACGGTAGCTTCTCTTTTTGTGGAGCACGGGCTCTAGGAGCATGAGCTTCAGTATTTGTAGCACTAGGCACACAAGCTTCAGTAGTTGTGGCATGTGGGTTCAGTATTTGTGGCTCACAGGCTCTAGAGCGCAGGCTCAGTAGTTGTGATGCACAGGCTTAGCAACTCTGCAGCATGTGGGATCTTCCTGGACCAGGGATCGAACCCATGTCCCCTGCACTGGCAAGCAGATTCTCAACCACAGCAGGATTAGGGAAGTCTCCCCATACATGTTTTAAAAGAAGATAGACACCTTATATTTATTTATTTATTTTAATTTTTAATAAATTTTATTTGAGATAATATCAAACAAAAAGCTGCAGAAATAAATGTAGTACAAACATCCATATACCTTTCTTTTATCTAAATTTACCTATTGTTAACATTTATCCCATTTGCTTTGTCATTTGTGCCATCTATCTATACAGCTATAACCATACTTACTTATATGGAATTTTTTCTGTACTGTTGGAGGGTAAGTTATATACACATCATGGTCCTTTATCCCTAAGTAGTTTAGTGTATATTTCCTAGGAGTAGGGATATTTTCATCCATAACCACATCACAGTTATCAACCTGATAAGTTTATACTGACACAATATTTTCATCAATCTACTCTCCATATATAATGTCTTTAAAGGATTTTACTCCCCTTCAATGCAGGATTCAGTCGAGGGTCAGGTACTGCCTTTACTCATCATGTCTCTTTAGCCTTCTTTAATTTGGAACATTTCCACGGTCTTTCTCTGTCTTTTTAAAAATATATATATATCTTTATTGCAGTATAATTGCTTAACAGTGCTGTGTTAATTTCTGCTATAAAACAAAGTGTATCATCTATATGTATACATATATCCACATACCCCCTCCTTCTTGAGCCTCCCTCCCACCCTCCCTATCCCACCTCTCTAGGTGGTCACAAAACACTGAGTTGATCTCCCTGCGCTATGCAGCTGCTATCTATTTTACATTTGGTAGTGTATATATTTCAATGCTACTCTCTCACTTCGTCCCAGCTTCCCCTACACGACCCCCCCACCATGTACTCAAGTCCATTCTCTTCACCTGTGTCTTTATTCCTGTCCTGCCACTAGGTTCATCAGTACCAATTTTTTAGATTCCGTACGTATGTGTTAGCATACGGTAATTGTTTTCCACTTTCGGACTTACTTCACTCTGTATGACAAACACTGTATGACACCTCGCTACAAATAATTCAATTTAGTTTTCCTTATGGCTGAGAAATATTCCATTGTATATATTGCCACATCTCAATTATCCATTCATCTGTCGATGGACAGTTAGATTGCTTCAGTGTCCTGGCTACCATAAATGGTGCTGCAATGAACATTGTGGTACATGTCTCTTTTTGAATTATGGTTTTCTCAGGCTATATGCCCCATAGTGGGATTGTTGGGTCATATGGTAGTTTTATTTTTAGTTTTTTAAGGAACCTCCGTACTGTTCTCCATAATGCTGTATCAACTTACATTCCCACCAACGGTGCAAGAGGTTTCCCTTTTACATACACATTCTCCAGCATTTATTGTTTATAGTTTTTTTTGATGATGGCCATTCTGACCAGTGTGAAGTGATACTGCATTGTGATTTTGATTTGCAATTCTCTAATGATTGGTGATGTTGAGCATCTTTTCATGGGTTTGTTGCAAAACTGTATATCTTCTTTGGAGAAATGTCTATTGAGGTCTTCTGCCCAATTTTGGATTAGGCTTTTTATTTTTTTTGATATTGAGCTGCATGAGCTGCTTGTATATTTTGGAGATTAATCCTTTGTCAGTTGCTTTGTTTGCAAATATTTTCTCCAATTCTGAGGGTTCTTTTCTCATCTTATTTATGTTTTCCTTTGCTGTACAAAAGCTTTTAAGTTCCATTAGGTCCCATTTATTTATTTTTGTTTTTATATCCATTATTCTAGGAGAGGGTCAAAAAGGTTCTTACTGTGATTTATGTCATATAATGTTCTACCTATATCTTCCTCTAAGAGTTTTATAGTGTCTGTCCCTACATGTATGTCATTAATCCACTTTGAGTTTATTTTTGTGTATGTTGTTAAGCAGTGTCCTAATTTCATTCTTTTACAGGTAGCTTTCCAGTTTTCCCAGCACCGCTTATTGAAGAGGCTCTGTTTTCTCCATTGTATATTCTTGTCTCCTTTGTCAAAGATAAGGTGACCATATGTGTGTGGGTGTATCTATGGGCTTTCTCTCCTGTTCCATTGATTTATATTTCTGTCTTTTTGCCAGTACCATACTCTCTTGATTACTGTAGTTTGTAGTATGGTCTGAAGTCAGGGAGCTGGATTCCTCCAGCTCCGTTTTTCTTTCTCAAGATTGCTTTGGCTATTAGGGGTCCTTTGTGTTTACATACAAATTGTAATATTTTTTGTTCTAGTTCTGTGAAAAATGTCATTGGTAGTTTGTTACGGATTGTACTGAAACTGTAGATTGCCTTGGGCAGTATAGTCACTTTCAAAATATTGATTCTTCCAATCCAAGAACATGATATATCTCTCCATCTGTTTGTATCATTTTTAATTTCTTTCATCAGTGTCATATAGTTTCTGCATACCAGTCATTTGTCTCCTTAGGTTGGTCTGTAAATAGGTATTTTATTCTTTTTGTTGCAATGATAAAGGGGGGTATTTCCTTAATTTCTCTTTCTGAGTTTTCATTGTTAGTGTATAGTAATGCAAGAGATTTTTGTGCATTAATTTTGTATCCTGCTACTTTACCAAATTCATTGATTTGCTCTAGTAGTTTTATGGTGGCATCTTTAGGATTCTCTATGTATAATATGTCATCTGCAAATGGTGACAGTTTTATTCTTCTTTTCCAATTTGTATTCTTTTATTTCTTTTGCTTCTCTGATTGCCATGGTTAAAACTTTCAAAACTATGTTGAATAACAGTGGTGAGAGTGGACATCCTTTTCTTGTTCCTGATCTTAGAAGAAAAGGTTTCAGGTTTTCAGCACTGAGAATGATGTTGGCTGTGGGTTTGTCATATATGGTCTTAATTATATTGAGGTAGGTTCCCTCTATGCCCACTTTATGGAGAGTTTTCATCATAAATTGGTGTTGAATGTTTTCAAAAGTGTTTTCTGCATCTCTTGAGATGATCATATGGTTTTTATTCTTCAGTTTGTTCATATGGTGTATCACACTGATTGATTTGCAAATATTCAAGAATCTTTGCATTCCTGGGGTAAAACCAACTTGATCATTCTGTATGACCCTTTTAATGTGCCATCAGAGCATGTTTGCTAGTATTTTGTTGTAGGTTTCTGTATCTATGTTCATCAGTGATATTAACCTGTAGATTTCTTTTTCTGTGACATCATTGTCTGGTTTTGGTATCAGGGTGATGGTCGCTCATAGAATGAGTTTAGGAGTGTTACTCCCTCTGCTATATTTTGGAAGAGTTTGAGAAGGAGAGGTGTTAGATCTTCTCTAAATGTTTGATAGCATTCACCTGTGAAGCCGTCTGGTCCTGAGATATTTTTTTGTTGGAAGTTTTTTTTGTTTTTTTTTTTAAACATCTTTATTGGGGTATAATTGCTTTACAATGGTGTGTTAGTTTCTGCTTTATAACAAAGTGAATCAGTTATACATATACATATGTTCCCATATGTCTTCCCTCTTGCGTCTCCCTCCCTCCCACTCTCCCTATCCACCCCTCCAGGCTGTCACAAAGCACCGAGCTAATATCCCTGTGCCATGCGGCTGCTTCCCACTAGCTATCTACCTTACTATGTTTGTTAGTGGGTCTCCTTTTTGCAGGCTGCAGGTTCGTAGTTCCCGTTGTTTTTGATGTCTGTCTCCAGTGGCTAAGGTTGTTTCAGTGGGTTGTGTAGACTTCCTGTTGGAGGGGACTGGTGCCTGTGTTGTTGTGGGTGAGGCTGGATCTTGTCTCTCTAGCGGGCAGGTTCATGTGTGGTGGTGTGTTTTCTCCGAAACCCGAGCCTCAGCTCGCAGCCCCGCCCGCCCTGGCAGGTGAGCAGACAAGCCTCTCGGGCTGGTGAGTGCCGGTCGGCACCGATCCTCTGTGCGGGAATCTCCCCACTTTGCCCTCTGCACCCGTCGCTGTGCCCTCCTCCGCTGTTCCTTGTTGGAAGATTTTTAATTTCACTTTCAATTTCAATACTTGTGAGTGGTCTGCTCATATTTTCTATTTCCTCCTGGTTCAGCCTTGGAAGGTTGTACTTTTCTAAGAATTTATCCATTTCTGCCACGTTGTCCATTTTACTGTCATAGAGTTGCTTGTAGTAATCTCTCATGATCCTTTATATTTCTGCAGTGTCAATTATTACTTTTCCATTTTTTTTTCTAATTCTGTTGATATGAGTTTTCCACGTTTTTGTTCTGATGAGTCTGGCTAATGTTTTATGAATCTTTTTTATCTTCACAAAGAGCCAGCTTTAGTTTTATTGATCTTTGCTATTGTTTTCTTCATTTCTATTTCATTTATTTCTGATCTGATCTTTATGATTTCTTTCTTTCTGCTAACTTTGGGTTTTGTTGTTGTTGTCATTCTTCTTTTCTAATTGCTTTAAGTGTAAGATTAGGTTGTTTGTTTCAGATTTTTCTTCTTTCCTGAGGTAAGATTGTAATGCTATAAACTTCCCTCTAAGAAATACTTTTGTTTCAACACATGCGTTTTGGGTCGTCCTATTTTTTTTTTTTTTAACATCTTTATTGCAGTAAAATTCCTTTGCAATGTTTGTTAGTTTCTCCTTTACAACAAAGTGAATCAGCTATACATATATCCCCAAATTTCCCTCTTGCGTCTCCCTCCCACCCTCCCTATCCCACCCCACTAGGTGGTCACAAAGCACCGAGCTGATCTCCCTGTGCTATGAGGCTGCTTCCCACTAGCTATCTATTTTACATTTGGTAGTGTATATATGTCCATGCCACTCTCTCACTTCATCCCAGCTTACTCTTCCCACTCCCCGTGTCCTTAAGTGCATTCACTATGTCTGTGTCTTTATTCCTGTCCTGCCCCTAGGTACTTCAGAACCTTTTTTTTTGCTGTTGTTAGATTCCATGTATCCATGTATATGTGTTACCATATGGTATTTGTATTTCTCTTTCTGACTTACTACGCACTGTGTGACAGACTCTAGGTCCATTACCTCAATACAAATATCTCAATTTTGTTTCTTTTTATTACTAATATTCCATTGTATATATGTACCACATCACCTTAATCCATTCATCTGTTGATGGGTACTTAGGTTGCTTCCATGTCCTGGCTATTGTAAATAGAGCTGCAACGAACATTTTGGTACATGACTCTTTTTGAATTATGGTTTTCTCAGGGTACATGCAAAGTAGTGGGGCTGCTGGCTCATATGGTAGTTCTATTTTTAGTTTTTTTTAAGAAACCTCCATACTGTTCTCCATAGTGGCTGTATCAGTTTACATTCCCACCAACAGTGCAAAAGTGTTCCCTTTTCTCCACACCCTCTCCAGCATTTATTGTTTCTACATTTTTTGATGATGGCCATTCTGACTGGTGTGAGGTGACTCATTGACTCATTGCAGTTTTGATTTGCATTTCTCTAATGATTAGTTATGTTCAGCATCCTTTCATGTGTTTCTTGGCAATCTGTATATCTTCTTTGGAGAAATGTCTATTTAGGTCTACTGCCCATTTTGGGATTGGGTTGTTTGTTTTTTGATATTGAGCTGCATGAGCTGCTTGTAAATTCTGGAAATTAACCCTTTGTCAGTGTTTCATTTGCAAATATTTTTTTCCCATTCTGAGAATTGTCTTTTCATCCTGTTTATGTTTTTCTTTGCTGTGCAAAAGCTTTTAAGTTGCATTAGGTCCAATTTGTTTATTTTTGTTTTTATTTCCATTTCTCTAGGAGGTGGGTCAAAAAGGATCTTTCTGTGATTTATGTCATAGAGTGTCCTGCCTATGTTTTCCTCTAAGAGTTCAATAGTGTCTGGCCTTACATTTAGGTCTTTAATCCATTTTGAGTTCATTTTTGTGCATGGTGTTAGGGAGTGTTCTAATTTCATTCTTTAACATGTAGCTGTCCAGTTTTCCCAGCCCCACTTCTTGAAGAGGCTGTCTTTTCTCCATTGTATACTTTTCCCTACTTTATCAAAAACAAGGTGACCATATGTTTATCTCTGAGCTTTCTGTCCTGTCCATTGATCTATATTTCTGTTTTCGTGCCAGTACCATACTGTCTTGATTACTGTAGCTTGGTAATATAGTCTGAAATCAGGGAGCCTGATTTCTCCAGCTCCATTTTTCTTTCTCAAGATTGCTTTGGCTATTCGGTGTCTTTTTTGTTTCCATACAAATTTTGCTTTTCTTTTGTTCTAGTTCTGTGAAAAATGCCATGGGTTATTTGATAAGGATTGCATTGAATCAATAGATTGCTTTGCGTAGTATAGTCATTTTCACAATATTGATTCTTCCAGTCCAAGAACATGGTATATCTCCCCATCTGTTCATATCATCTTTATTTTCTTTCATCAGTGTCTTATAGTTTTCTGCATACAGGTCTTCTGTCCCATTAGGTAGGTTTATCCATAGGATTTTATTCATTTTGTTGCAATTGTTCCCTATGTTCTCTTTCATTTTGCATCATTATTGTATAGTAATGCAAGAGATTTCTATTCATTAATTTAGTATTTGCTATTTTACCAAATTCCTTGATTAGCTCTAGCAGTTTACTGGTAGCATCTTCAGGATTCTCTATGTATAGTATCATGCCATCTGCAAACAGTGACATCTTTACTTCTTCTTTTCTGATTTGGATTCCTTTTATTTCCTTTTCTTCTCTGATTGCTGTGGCTAAAACTTCCAAAACTATGTTGAATAATAGTGGTGAAAATGGACAACCTTGTCTTCTTCCTGATCTTAGAGGAAATGGTTTCAGTTTTTATCCATTGAGAACGATGTTGGCTGTGTGTTTTTCATATATGACCTTTATTATGTTGAGGTAAGTTCCCTCTATGCCTACTTTCTGTAGTGTTTTTATTATAAATGGGTGTTGAATTTTATCAAAAGCTTTTTTCTGTATCTATCTATGATCATATGTTTTTTCTCCTTCATTTTGTTAAAATGCTTTATCACATTGATTGACTTACATATATTGCAGAAATCTTGCATTCCTGGGATAAACCCCTCTTGATAATGGTGCAGGATCCTTTTAATGTGCTGTTGGATTCTGTTTGCTAGTATTTTTTTGAGGATTTTTGCATCTATATTCATCTGTGATATTGGCCTGTAGTTTTCTTTGCTCATGACCTCTTTGTGTGCTTTTGGTATCAGTGTGATGATGGGTTCAAAGAATGAGTTTGGAAGTGTTCCTCCCTCTGCTATATTTTGGAAGAGTTTGAGAAGGATAGGTGTTACCTGTTCTCTAAATGTTTGAAACAATTCTTCAATGAAGCCCTCTGGTCCTGGGCTTTTATTTGTAAGAAGATTTTTAATCACAGTCTCAATTTCAGTGCTTGTGATTGGTCCGTTTATATTTTATATTTCTTCCTGGTTCAATCTCTGAAGGTGTGCTTTTCCAAGATATTGGCCATTTCTTCCAGGTTTTCTATTTTATTGGCATATAGTTGCTTGTAGTAATCTCTCATGATCCTGTGTATTTCTGCAGTGTCAGTTGTTACTTCTCTGTTTTCATTTCTAATTCTGTTGAGTCCTCTCCATTTTCTTCTGGATGGTCTGGCTAATACTTTATCAACTTTGCTTATCTTCTCAAAGAACCAGCTTTTAGTTTTATTGATCTTTGCAACTGTTTCCTTCATTTCTTTTTCATTTATTTCTGATCTGACCTTTATGATTTATTTCTTTCTGCTAACTTTGTTTTTTTTTTTGTTTTTGTTGTTCTTGTTTCTCTAATTGCTTTAAGTGTAAGTTCAGGTTGTTTATTTGAGATGTTTCTTGTTTCTTGAGGTAGAATTGTATTGCTATAAACTTCCCTCTTAGAACTGCTTTTGCTGCAACCCATAAATTTGGATGTTCGTCTTTTCATTGTCATTTGTTTCTCGGTATTTTTTGATTTCCTCTTTGATTTCTCCAGTGATTTCTTGGTTACTTAGTACTATATTGTTTAGACTCCATGTGTTTCAATTTTTTACAGTTTTTTTTTTCCTGTAATTGATATCTAGTCTTATAGCACTGTGGTTGGAAATGATACTTGATAGGTTTCAATTTTCTTAAATTTACCAAGGCTTGACTTATGATCTATCCTGAAGAATGTTCCATGAACACTTGAGAAGAAAGTGTATTCTCTTTATTTTGGAATGGATGTCTTAGAAATATCAATTAAGTCCAACTTATTTAATGTTCTTTTAAAGCTTGTGTTTCCTCATTTATCTTCATTTTGGATGATCTGTCCATTTGTGAAAGTGGGGCATTAAAGTTCCCTACTATGATTGTATTACTGTTGGTTCCCCTTTTATGGCCTTTCGCATTTGCCTTATGTATTGACGTGCTCCTATGTTGGGTACATAAATATTTACAACTGTTATATCTTCTTCTTGGATTGATCCCTTGAACATTATATAGTGCCCTTCTTTGTCTCTTATAATAATCTTTATTTTAAAGTCTATATTTTCTGATTTGAGAATTTCTACTGCAGCTTCCTTTTGATTTCCATTTGCATGGAATATCTTTTTCCATCCCCTCACCTTCTGGCTTTTTGTGTCCCTGGGTCTATAGTGGGCCTCTTGTAGACAGCATATATACAGGTCTTGCTTCTGTATCCATTCAGCCTCTCTATGTCTTTTGGTTGCAGCACTTTATCCGTTTAGATTTAAGGTAATTATAGATATGTTTGTTCCTCTTACCATTTTCTTAATTGTTTGGAGTTTGTTATTGTAGGTCTTTTCCTTCTCTTGTGTTTCCTGCCTAGAGAAGTACTTTTAGCATTTGTTGTAAAGCTGGTTTAATGGTGTTGAATTTTAGCTTTTGCTTGTCTGTAAAATTTTTAAATTCTCCATCAAATCTGAATGAGATCCTTTCTGGGTATAGTAATCTTGGTTGAGGGTTTTTCCCTTTCTTCACTTTAAATATGTCCTGCCACCCCCTTCTGGCTTGCAGAGTTTCTGTTGAAAGATCAACTGTTAACCTTATTGGGATTCCCTTATATGTTATTTGTTGTTTTTCTGGGCTGCTTTTAATATGTTTTCTTTGTATTTAATTTTTGATAGTTTGATTTATATGTGTTGGCGTGTTTCTCCTTGGATTTATCCTTAATGGGACTCTCTGCACTTCCTGCATTTGATTGACTATTTCCTTCCCATATTAGGAAAGTTTGCAACTATAATCTCTTCAAATATTTTCTCAGTCCCTTTCTATTTCTCTTCTTCTTCTGGGACCCCTATAATTCGAATGTTGCTGTATTTAATATTGTCTCAGAGGACTCTGAGACTTCCCTCAATTCTTTTCATTCTTTTTTCTTTATTCTGCCCTGTTGTAGTTATTTCCACTATTTTATCTTCCAGGTCACTTATCCGTTCTTCTACTTCATTTATTCTGCTATTGATTCCTTCTAGAGAATTTTAGTTTCATTTATTGTGTTGTTCATCATTGTTTGTTTGCTCTTAGGTCCTGTTAAACGTTTCTTGTATATTTTCCATTCCATTTTCAAGATTGTGGATCATCTTTACTATCATTACTCTGAATTATTTTTCAGGTAGGTTGCCTATTTCCTCTTCATTTGTTTTCTCTGATGGGTTTTTACCCTACTCCTTCTTCTGCTGTGTGTTTATCTCTCTTCTCATTTTGCTTAACTTACTGTGTTTGGGTTCTCCTTTTCACAGGCTGCAGGTTCATAGTTCCCATTGTTTTTGGTGTCTGCCCTCATTGGCTAAGGTTGGTTCAGTGGGTTGTGAGGCATTCTGGTGGAGGGAACTGGTGCCTCTGTTCTGGTGGATGAGGCTGGATCTTTTCTTTCTGGTGGGCTAGACCACATCTGGTGGTGTGTTTTGGGGTGCCTGTGACCTTATTATGATTTTAGGCAGCTTCTCTCTAATAGGTGGTGTTGTGTTCCTGTCTTGATAGTTGTTTGGCATATGGTGTCCAGCAATGTAACTCTCTGGTCATTCAGTGGAGCTGGTTTTTCACATTGAGATGGAGATCTCTGGGAGAGCTTTCACCGTTTGATATTATGTGGAGCTGGGAGGGGTCTGGTAGATCAATGTCCTGAACTCAGCTCTCCCACCTCAGAAACACAGGCCTGGCACCTGTCGGGGGCACCAAGACCCTGTCAGCCACACAGCTCAGAAGAAAAGTGAGAAAAATGAAAGAAAGAAGGAAAAAATAAAATAAAATAAAGTTTCAAAATAAAAATTATTAAAAATAATTTAAAAATTAAGTATGAAAAAAAGCAAAAAAGGAAAAAGAAAGAAAGTTATTTATATATATATGTATATATATATATATATATGTATATAAACAAAAAGGAAGAGAGCAACCAAATCAATAAAGAACACTACCAATGATTATAAACTCTGAATTCCAAACTACGATAAACATAAACCAGAAACAAATTAGATGCAGAGAGCAAACCCCAAGTCTACCATTGCTCCCAAAGTCCAGTGCTTCTATTTTGGGATGATTTGTTCTATATTCAGATATTCCACAGATGCAGGATACATCAAGTTGATTGTGGAGGTTTAATCCGCTGTTCCTGAGGCTGCTGGGAGAGATTTCCTTTTCTCTTTTTTATTCACACAGCTCCTGGGGTTCAGCTTTGGATTTGGCCCCTCTTCTGCGTGTAGGTTGCCTGAGGACATCTGTTCTTCTCTCAGAGAGAATGGGATTAAAGTAGCAGTTGATTAGCATGCTCTGGCTCACTCAGACCTGGGGGGCGGGGGAAGGAAGAGGTATCCTATGCGTTGTGAGCCTGCAGCAGCAAAGGCCAACATGGTGTTGCAACAGCCTGAGGTGCACCATGTGTTTTCCTGGGGAAGTTGGCCCTGGATCACGGCACCCTGGCAGTGGCGAGCTGCACACGCTCCCAGGAGAGGAGGTGTGGATAGTGGCCTCTGCTTGCACACAGTATTCTTGGTGGCTGTAGCAGCAGGCTTAGCATTTCATGCCCATCTCTGGTGTCCACATTGATAGATGTGGCTCGCGCCCATCTCTGGAACTCATTTAGGCAGTGCTCTGAATCCCCTCTCCTCACGCACCCAGAAAGAATGGTCTCTTGACTCTTAGGCAGTTCCAGAATTTTTCCAGGACTCCCTTCCAGCTAGCTGTAGCACACTATCCCCACTTAGGCTTTGTTCATGCAGCCAACCTCAGTGTTCTCCCTGGGATCTGACCTCCAAAGCTGGAGCCTCAGCTCCCAGCCCCCACCAGCCCCGGCAGGTGAGCAGATAATCCTCTCAGGCTGGTGAGTGCTGGTCAGCACTGATCCTTTGTGCAGGAATCTCTCTGTTTTGCCCTCTGCACACCTGTTTCTGCACTCTCCTCTGTAGCTCCAAGGCTTCCAAACCACCCCCTGTCTCTGCCAGTGCAGGGGTTTCCTAGAATGTGGAAACTTCCTCCTTCACAGCTCCCTCCCAGAGGTAGAGGTCCCATCCCTATTCTTTTGTCTATGTTTTTTTAAAATTTTTCTTTTGTACCACCAAGTATGTGCAGAGTTTCTTGCCTTTGGGGAAGTCTGAGGTCTTCTGCCAGCATTCAGTAGGTGTTCTGTAGGAGTTGTTCCATATATAGATGTGTTTCTGATGTATTTGTGGGGAGGAAGATCATCTCCACATCTTACTCCTCCGCCATCTAGAAGGTCTCCCCTGGGTCTTCATTTTTTTTCATTGTCATTTGTTTCTAGGTATTTTTTTTTTAATTTTCTCTTTGATTTTTTTCAGTGATCTCTTGGTTACTTAGTTGCATATTTTTTAGCCTCCATGTGTTTGTATTTTTTATAATTTTTTTCCTGTAATTGATATCTAGTCTCATAGCATTGTTGTTGGAAAAGATAATTGGTACAATTTCAATTTCTTAAATTTACTGAGCCTTGATTTGTTACCCAAGATATGATCTATGCTAGAGAATATTCCATGTACACTTGGGAACAAAGTGCATTCTGTTGTTTTTGAATGGAATGTCTTATAGCTATCAATTAAGTCCATCTGGTCTAATGTGTCATTTAAGGCTTGTGTTTCCTCATTTATTTTCATTTTGGATGATCTGTCCATTGGTGTAAGTGGGATGTTAAAGTCCCCTGCTATTATTGTGTTACTGTCATTTGCCCCTTTTGTGGCTGTTAGTATTTTCCTTATATATTGAGGTGCTCCTATGTTAAGTGCATATATTCTTACAACTGTTTTATATTCTTCTTGGATTGATCCCTTGATCATTAAGTAGTGTTCTTCTTGGTCTCTTGCAATGGTCTTTATTTTAAAGTATATTTTGTCTGATATGAGTGTTACTACTCCAGCTTTCCTTTAATTTCCATTTGCATGGAATATCTTTTTCCATCCCCTCTCTTTCAGTTTGTATGTGTCCCTAGTTCTGAAGTGGGTCTCTTGGAGATAGCATATATATGGGTCTTGTTTTGATATCCATTCAACCAGTCCGTGTCTTTTGGTTGGAGTTTTTAATCCATTTACATTTAAGGTAATTATCTATAGTAAATTCCTATTACCATATTTTTAATTATTTGGGGCTTGTTTTTTGGGGTCTTTCCCATCTCTTGTTTTTCCAGACTACAGAAGTTCCTTTAGCATTTGTTGTAAAGCTGGTTTATTGGCACTGAATGCTCTTAACTTTTGCTTGTGTGTATAGTTTTTAATTTTTCCATCGAATCTGAATGAGATCCTTGCTGGGTAGAGTAATCCTGGTTTTAGGTTTTTCTCTTTCATCACTTTAAATATGTCCTGTCACTCTCTTTTGGCTTGCAGAGTTTTTGCTGAAAGAGCAGCTGTTAACCTTATGGGGATCCCCTTGTATGTTATTTGTTGTTTTTCCCCTGCTGCTTTTAATATTTTTTCTTTGTATTTAATTTTTTAAAGCTTGATTAATATGTGTCTTGGCATATTCTCCTTGGGTTTATCCTGTATGGGACTCTCAATGCTTCCTGAACTTGATTGCCTATTTCCTTTCCCATGTTAAGGAAGTATTCAACTATAATCTCTTCAAATATTTTCTCAGTCCCTTTCTTGTTCTCTTCTTCTTTGGACCCATATAATTCAAATGTTTGTGCATTTAATGTTGTCCCAGAGGGCTCTGTGACTGTCCTCAATTCTTTTCATTCTTTTTCCTTTACTCTGCTCTGTGGCAGTTATTTCCACTATCCTATCTTCCAGATCACTTATCCATTCTTCTGCTTCAGTTATTCTGTTCTTGATTCCTTCTAGAGTATTTTTAATTTTATTTATGCTGTTGCTCTTGTTGGTTTGCTGTTTATTTCTTCTAAGTCCTTGTTCAACGTTTCTTATATTTTCTCCAGTCTATCTCTGAGACTTTGGATCATCTTTATTATCATTACTCTGATTTCTATTTGAGATAGACTGCCTATTTCCTTTTCATTTGTTTGTTCTAATGGGTGTTTACCTTGCTCATTCATCTGTTGCATAGTTCTCTGTCTTCTCACTTTGTTTAACTTACTGTTTGATGTCTGCTTTTTACAGGCTGCATGTTTATAGTTCCTCTTATTTCTGGTGTCTGCCTCCAGTGGCTGAGGTTGGTTCAATGGCTTGTATAGTCTTCCTTGTGGAGGGGACTGGTGCCTGTGGTCTGGTGGGTGGGGCTGGATCTTGTCCTTATGATGGGCAGGTCTGCATCCAGTGGTGTGTTTTCGGCTGTCTGTGAACTTGGTATGACTTTAGGCAGTCTGTCTGCTAATGGGTGGGATTGTGTTCCTGTCTTGTTAGTTGTTTGGCATGGGGCACCCAGCACTGCCACTTGGTGGTTGTTTGGTGGAACTGGGTCTTAATGTTGAGAAGGATATATCTGGGAGAGCTTTCACCAATTAATATTACATGGGGTCAGAGGTTTCTGGTGGTCCAAGATCTTGGAGTCAGCTCTTTCACCTCAGAGGCTCATGCCCAACACCCAGCCAGAGGATCAAGACCCTGACAGCCACATGGCACAGAAGAAAAGGTAGAAAGAAAGTTAACAGACAGAACCACAAAACAAATGTTAAAAGCAAAACTAAACAGACAAAATCACTCACAAAATCATACACACACACACTCACACACACACACACACACAAAAGCAAACAGACAGATCCTCAAGACAAATGGTAAAAGCAAAACTAAACAGAAAAAAACCACACAAAGAAACATAAGCATACACACTCACAAAAAGAGAAGAATAGAATCAAAGGAAAAACAAAGTAAGAGAGCAAACAAACCAATAAGCAAACTCACAAATGTAAACAAACAATAAAAACTAAACTAAAATGAACAAAAATCCAGAAATAACTCAAATGCAGAAAGCAAACCCCAAGTCCACAGTTGCCCCCAAAGTCCACATCCTCAATTTTGGGAGCAGTCATTGTCTATTCAGGTATTCCACAGATGCAGGTTTACCAAGCCAATTGTGGGAATTTAATCCACTCTCCTGAGACTACACAGAGTGATTTCCCTTTCTCTTCTTTGTTCACACAGCTCCTGGGATTCAAATTTGGTTTTGGCTCCACCTCTGCATGTAGGCAGCCCTTAGGTGCCTGTTCCCCATCCAGACAAGAGCGTGTTAAAGCAGCAGCTAATTAGGGCTCTCTTGCTCACCCAGGCCAGCGAGAGGTAGGGACATGGTAGTCACGATTGGGATGCAGGGAGTGTCTGCAGTGGCAGAGGCTGGCCTGAAGTTGTAACAGTCTGAGGTATGCCATGTGTTCTCCCAGGAAATTTGGCCCTGGATCACAGTACCGTGGCAGTGGCATGCTCCACAGGCTCCTGGGAGGGTGTTGGTAGTGATCTGTGCTTCCACACAGGACACTTGGTGGCAGTAGTGGCAGTAGTAGTGGTCCGTGCCCACCTATGGGTTATGAGATGATAGCCAGAGCTCATGCCCTTCTCTGGAGTTTGCTTAGATGATTCTCTGCCGTCTGTGAGCACATGGAGCAGGAAGCCTCTCTCCTCGCACACCTTGAAACAATGGTCTCTTGCCTCTCTGGCAAGTCCAGACATTTTCCTGACTCCCTCCCAGATAACTGTGGTGCACTAGCCCCCTTCAGGCTGTCTTCATGCAGCCAATGGCAGTCCTCTCCCTGGGGTCTGAGCTACGAAGCCCAAGCCTCAGCTCCCAGCCCCCACTCACCCTGGTGGGTGAACAGGCAAGGCTCTCAGCCTAATGAGTGCTGGTCAGCACTGATCCTCTGTGTGGGAGTCTCCACTTTGCCCTCCACACCCCTGTTGCTGCACTATCTTCTGAGGCTCCAAAGCTCCACCCCCCATCCCCCCGAGTAAGGGGACTTCTTAGTGTGTGAAAATTGTTCCTCCTTCACAGTTTCATCCCAGAGGTGCAGGACCCATCCCAATTCCTTTGTCTTCTTTTTTCTTTTGCCCTACCCTGGTATCTGGAGCTTTTCTTGCCTTTTTGGAAGTCTGAGGTCTTCTGCCAGCATTCAATAGGTGTTCTGTAGGAGTTGCTCCACTTGTAAATGTATTTTTTATGTATTTGTGGGGAGGAAGATCATGTCCACATCTTACTCCTCTGCCATCTTGAAAGTCCTCTCTCGACACCTTATATTTAAATAAAGAGAAGCTGAGTTTTTCCCTCTATCATAATCATGAGTTTTTAGCTGGAGAGTACACACTAAGTGAAAAGCAAGGAAAATAAATCTTCACCTAACCATATCTAGTGAGATTGCAAGCCATCAAGGATAAAAAAAGAATTATTAAAACTTCTAAAGAGGAAATATAGATTATCTAAAGAAAACAAAGTAGACAATAAAATAATAGCTTCAAATTGTTGAAGGAAAAACAGCAAAATTGTAGTACAACTGAGCAGGTACAACCTTCTTTGATAGCTTCCAATCAACAGACTTCATGAAAGAAATGTTTGAAGATTTACTTCACCAATAAGAAAATGTAAACACAGGCAATAAGTGAGATGAAAGAATATATAGTGAGCAAATACACTGCAAAATATCTGAACATTGGTTGTAGGAATTACATCTGTTACTTCAAAACATTTAAATAACATTGTGGCTAAAATTCTCCATAACTGAAATAGTTTTCTATTGCTGCTCTAACAAATTCTACAAATTTAGTGGCTTAAAACACTAAATATATTATTTTACAGTTCTGTTGATCAGAAATGTATTGTCTTGTTGGACTAAATTCAAGATGTAGGTGGGTCTGTGCTGTTTCCTAGAGGCTTTAGGGGACAATTCATTTCCTAGTCATTTGTATTGTTGCCAGAATTTAATTCCTTTAAGTTGAGGACTAAGGTCACCACAGTTTTTGCTGGCTGTCATCTCAGCACCGTTTCTGACATTTAGGCCGGTAATTCCTTTGCTTGTGCTCCCCTTCCTCCATCTTCAAAGTCAATGATGGCTTGTTGAATTCTCACATTACATTGCTCTGACCTACTCCAAAGTCTATTTATATCTGACTTCTCCCTTCTTACTTTATCTTCTGTTTTCAAAGAACTCATGTGATTATATTCAATCCACCTCAATAATCTAAAATAATTTCCCTGTTTTAAGGAGGTGATTAACAACTTTGATTGCAGCTTCATTCTGGTATCTGATACTGAACAGCTATTTACTGAATGAGGAAGGTGATAGCAGTCAATGATTTTGGAATTAAAATCATGAAAAAAAAACATAATCTAGAGTGTGATTGGTAACAAAGTGCCATTCCTCACAAAAATGTGCCAAGATTCTTGACTAAAAGAAAGCAAAGTAATTGATCATAAATCATGAATAAATAAAAACTCATGAGTTCTTAGAGATGAAACTATTGTGCAATATATTCTACTGGTGGGTACATGAACCTATATCATTACATCAAAAACAGTGAATCAATGATTTCAATTAAAATAATCATTTTAGGAAGTTGGAGGATCACAAGGTGTAATACAAAATGTGAATAAAATTCAACAATATTACAAATGTAAACTGAAGGGAGTAGGGAAAATAGGTGCTGGCTTAAGCAAATTTGGAAATGAGTGGAGCCTGTAAGACCAATGGCAAATAACTTGACACAAGCACTATATTCTAGTTGATAAAGTTGTGTTGCACAGGAATAATAGTTAATAATTCTGATACTATATTTGTATGTTGGACATGAATGTTAAGTTAAAGGATGGTGTGAAGTTTTCTGTAGTGGGAATTTATAGATAATCAGATAATCAAGGGAAGCAGATATCAAGGGAAAGAGGCTAGAATGATTTGTGTGATGACAGATTAGAGTTAGAGACATTAGGATGAACTCAGTGTAATATAGACAGGGTTGGAGACATAAATAAACATGTAGTTACGTGTTAATAAGTGTGTTGATGTATATACATATATTTTTACTTTGTTGGCCACACTGGAAACAATGACACTGTAGTAGTAACAACACTCCTTTGGCTTCTAATAATATTCTCCATAAAATAAACTAGAAGTAGCTGATTCTAAGCTTGGTACAGAAAATAGAGAAGATGAACTTTGTAGTTCCAGAAACTAAAGAAGTGCTCAAAACACAAATACACACTACCCCCCTACCCAATGAAGGAGTTATGTCAAGGGGACAAAGAAGCCAGATGAAAACCTACCAATAGATAAAGCTAGAATAAATTGAGCAACAAATTAAGTATTTTACTGCATTTTATTATAACCCAAAATATAAAATAAATTCCATGAGTCCCTACTGATATAAATAATTGAATAAATGAATGAATGAATGAATAAATAAATAGGGAAAAGATACAAGTCTCATCTTCAGATGAATTCCAAACAAGTTATGTAGATATTCCACCCTTAATGAGAGGGGAACTTAATTCCCCACTATGAACAGTGACTAAGAGCACAGAATAAAAAGGGGGAAAGAAAAGAGTAACTTTACAATGGGGAAACATTACAAACACTATTTCTGCCATGATTAAGGTCAATATCAGCAGTAATAAGTAATATTAAGCAGTATGTAATATTAAACTTCATAGGATATGTTGAAAATAGCACTTTGCCTTTGTGGTCGTTCACTTGCAAACTCATAACACCAGTATAATCACTATTAAACATCAGATAAATTCAAATTGAGGGTCATTCAGTAAAATATCT
Organism: Neophocaena asiaeorientalis asiaeorientalis; assembly: GCF_003031525.2. NCBI lineage: Eukaryota > Metazoa > Chordata > Mammalia > Artiodactyla > Phocoenidae > Neophocaena > Neophocaena asiaeorientalis. The sequence goes on along the minus strand of NW_020174043.1, from coordinate 1,082,772 downwards.
GGTCAGTAAGGCTCAGAGCTGTCAAGGCCATCAAAAACAAGGAAAGTCTGTGAAGCTGTCAAAAGCAATAGGAGGCTAAGGGAAATAGTGAATAATGTGCTGTGGTACATAGGATGGGATTCTAGACAGAAAAAAGACATTAGGTAAATACTAAGGATATGTAAATAAATTACAAGCTTCAGCTGATAATGTGTCAGGGTTGGTTCATTAATTATATCAAATATACCATGATAATTTACTATGTTAACAATAGGGGAAATTGAGTGTGTGATTCCTGTTGGGAGGGAACAAGAAGCCTCAAACAATCCTTATAGAAGAAGCTCCAAAAATATGAGACCATAAACATAAAAGAGTATTACAAACAAAATAGGCTATAGAAACATAGAAGGAATAGGAAATAAAAATATCAAAATACATAATAAGTATAAATACAGATAGAATTTATTGAAGATAAGACAAATGAACACCAGACTATCAAAATGACCAGGCACTATGGAAGAGAAACAAATGTAACTTTATTACATTAGTTATTTAATTGATTAAACATATCTGAATAGAAACTTTAATATGAAGAGATAGATCTGAGGAAATTACACATAACATATTACAGATAGACATAAATAGAATGTAGGAAAGATGAAAATAAGATTCATGGGGATAGAGTGAAAATTTTGGATACATGTTTTGTTTATAGAAAGAGAAAATACTGGAGAGGAAAATCAATACTTATATAATTTCTATAATTTATTATGAAAGACACAAATAGCCAGATTTACACAGATGTAAAAGCATATGAATCCAACTATGACCTTTTGGGGTAAAATTACAGAACACAAAATTTAAAGCAAAAACCTTAAAAACAATCAAAAGAAAACAAACATTACCAAAAGAATAATAAATACTAAACTGACATGACACTGTGACATGTATGTTTAATCCCAGTCACATAGTGATAGTTTAACTTCCTTAAGTCTACAGATGTTACTTTACAGTATTAAAATACTAAAGAAGACAAGCAATCACGTAATTCCCTGTTAAGATATAATTTGATGATGCTCAATATATTTTCTATGACAAATCTCACTTAAATAGAGATAGATAGCAACTTGCTCACTTATAAAGAGTATCCACTGAATAGATTTTAAATAATATATATGTGTCTATACACACATATATATACATAATGGGAAAAGTTTAGATTCACTTTATTTATAATTCAGTAGTAAGACATGAATAGGTTTTATTACTGTTATTCTTTAGTACTGTATGAGAGAGTATAATCAATGCAATAAAATTAAACAGAAACAAGAGAGACAAATTTTGTAACAGGGTAGATAAACCTATTTTTCTTTGTAGATGCTGTACACAGAAATAAATTAACCAAAACATTGTGTTAATAAAAGAGCTCAACATAGTTGAGATACATACATATATATATATATATACACACACACATGCATATATATATTCTCAATAAAATAGTAACATTTTTCTATCACAGTAACAAATATAATGGAAAAATAATCTATTCACAATACAAATAATCACTGTTTAGTGTTTAGGAATTGATCTTATAATAAAGCCTGTTAGTTTTATAGAAAATATTATATTTCAATTATAAAAAAGTGTAAATGATAGAAATAAATGAATATATCTATTTTGTCAATGGCAGAATGATATAATATAATAAAATATTATATAACTCAAAAGTAATAACAAATATAGTACAATTCCAATTAAAATCCCTATTACATGGTTTCAGACTGATTCTAAAAGTTATGTTTGTAGAATTTCAAATAAGAATTATATAACTTTGGCCAAGAATAATAAAGTGAAGAGAGCTCATTTAATGTTGTAGAACATATGAATCAACTAAACTAAGGAAAGAGCTTGGAAAAATATTTGGAAGCAAGAAGCTTGTGGAGAAATTATGCATTGCTAATAGGTGTTTTGGGAAAATATAGGTCAGTAGAGAAATGTAGACCATATCCTTACTTTAGACCAAAGGCAAAGGTGCACTATAGTGGATTAAAATATCAAATATGAGGGCCAAAACTATATATCACAAAAATAATATATTTCAGAATAATTTTTAAAAATAAATCCAAAAGCCTAAACAAGAGGAAATTCTCAATGTATTTCTTGAAATTAAGGAAAATCAGGGTTTAGAATAAAATAAAGGGATTATAGACTGAAAGAATACACAGGTGTCATAGTTTCTATTCATATTTAAATATTCCATAGGAAACATGGTAGAATACACACAAGAATCCTAAAATCTGTCATCAACATCATCAACAACATAAATGGACATTGTTTTGAAAATAGATAAAATTTATGAATGAATATGCATGTGACAGAAGGGGTATTCCAAGTGAATAGAAAGTATTATATCTATATATAAAGAAAGAAAAACCTCTCTAGTAATCAGATTGATGCAAATACAAAGTATATATGTTCCTGTTTATGTTTTATGTCTATAAATGCAAAACTTTAAAGCCATTACAATAGCTAAAATAGCAAAATTGTGAATTACTAAATATTTCCTTAAATGTGAACAAAGGAAGAAATGTAGACTTTTTAATTAGGTCAGAAGTGTGGAGAGCAATGTAGTAATTTGAAGAGCAATACATAAAATTAGTTAAATTGAGTACATATGTGTCAATAAAAAATATGGAGAGCTTTGCCATTTATGTTGTAAACACAAACATAATTGTCTAATAATGAGTATAATATTTACTCAAGTTTTGGATCTAAACCACAAAATGAAATGTATAGGTGTAAAGGAAATGGCATCTAGGCTTTCCAAATCAGTATAAGAAGGAGGCTTGAATAAAGACATTTTATATAGATTCAGCATAAGTCAGGACAAGAGGGAAAACAAAGAAGTAAAGACAAAACAGACCAAAGAGAAAACTCAAAATAAGATGGCAGAAATATGTAAAAATATGTCAATACTCATAATAAAAGAAAAATGATTTATCTTTATCTATTAAAAATAAGTGACTTTCACATTTTTTAAATCTTCACATGTAGAACTTATAAAATATAATCTTAATACCTCATGAGTAGAAGAGAAATTATAACAGAAATTATAAAACGTTTATCAATAAATAAAAATTTTAAATTACATATAATAATTTATGGGATGCAAATGGAAATACAAATTTATACATTCATTCATTCATTGAAACTGAAGAACATTGAAAATAAGCAATTTAAGCAAGTAGGTTAAGATGTTGGTTGGGAAAGCTATAGAAAGACACAAAGAAAGTAAAAGGAATAAAATAATAAGTATAACAATATAAACTAATATATATGCAAATATATGCAATTAAACACTTCAAGGTTTCAATTTGGCAGTAGAAAAACTGTCTCATCCTAGATCCAAATTTTCCCATTTGGTCATTTAACATAAAATCAAAAGAGAGAGAGAGAGAGAAATAGAGAGGGAAAATGAAAACTTCCAAAACGTACACCAAAAATAAGTTAGAGGGCCATCTCATGCACATTCTTTATAAGGTATAAGTTGTTGATAGTAGTGAATTCATATAGCATCAGATTCAACTTTACTAAATACTGTATAGTAGCTGCAGACTGGTGAATACAGTTGGTGAAAATTCCTTAAATGCCAAGAAAGCAGAACCCAGGAAAAAAAGAGAAGAAAAGAAAGAAAAACAGAAAAAGGAAAAAGTTTTCTTTTCTAGCAGCAAAAGTCTCACCTTAATTGGGGACCACTGTGGACACATCAGAGATGTAGTATAGCAGTACAGAGGCACTGGAAGAAACAAAAGAAATGTGTGAAAAGTGCAAATAAAACAAAGGAGGTAGTATACACTTTCTTTTTCCCCATTGAATAGAAGAGTCATTGATTGTAATACACATCATTATTTTAAAAGACATTATTATTTATAAATTACTAATTAAATAATGATGCAATCTTAAGGACAGCATGTGCAGCTCATGAGCAAACTCTTCTGAAATATGGAGATTAACAGCCAAAGAATCTTTTAAAAAAACACAAAATAATAGTATCTCTCTCTCTCTCTACACACACACACACACACACACACACACACACACACATATATATATATATAAGATGCTGACTCAGCCTTGAATAAATGTGAGCTGCCAATAGTAACAAATTTCCTAAACTATATATGTACAGATATCAGTCATCATTTGTTTTTTTCTGGTTACCAGCAGGAGTACCTGAATCCTCCACAATAAATAAATAAATAATCACATTGCAGACCAGTGGGGTTCTGTCACTGGCTCTGACCAACAGGGCCAATCATTAAATTTTCAGTTCTTTCATGAGTCAGTTGTTAAATATAGCCATTATTAAGAAGTAAATTATATAGCTTAAAATTAAATAAATGATACAAAAACAGAGGTAATAAATACTAAAAAAATCAATTTCTAATTATTTAACTAATTTTACTAATTTCTATGCTTTTAAGGCTATTTACATCCATGTGTCTGCAGAGTATAAATATTACATAATAGTGTTCTATGGCACATTTCTGTCCTTCTGTATGTTTAATGACACCTAATTGTTAGCCTCCATTGTCCAGAGTAAGAGTCTTTACACACAGGGATAGACAAAATCTATCAACTGGGATATTATTTATAGTTTTCTGTCTTGTCTAGACTTAAGAAAGTAATGGTAAAATATTAATAGACAAATTTAACTTAAAATGCATCATATTTGTACCTGTTAGAATGGGAATAGCACAAAAAAATTGAAAAGCTATTCTTCTAATTTTTGAAAACTATGCATTAACCAATTCAAAAAGAAGTGGCTGACATCACTGAAAACAAGTGGAGAAAAACATGTATCATCATTGTTTCCTTTTGTCTTACCCTTTAATGTTAAAAGAAATCAACCAAGGTTCAGGTTGGGACTACACTCATTCATAAACTGCAACCATAATTTTGTTAAGGATGCAAGTATTTGGCAAAACTCAATCAAAGTCTTCTATGAGAGACAATTAACAAAATGGAATTCACAATATAAACTATTGCATACTTTATAATATGGAAATTGTGTGCTGCACACCATTTATATCTGAAATATATATAATGATCAATATATGATAATCTTTTGAAGAGACAGCTTTTAAGTTTTCTCCAGCATGCTACTGATTCTGAGGCATTCAATTTGTTTTATTTTAATTCTTACAAATAAAAGAAAAAAAACACTTCTGATGTGAAGAAATTTACTTCTTCGTACATGTTAGGTTAATTTGGTGGTAGTGGTGGTGGTGGTGGTGGTGGTGGGGTGTGTTTGTGTGTGTGTGTGTGTGTTTCTGTGTGTATTAGCTACTGATTATTTTTCATGTGCAAATCTCCATTCTACCACACTCTTTGACTTTCAAAGAAAAAGTATTCATTCATTCTGATTTTTCAAACAACATAATTATCCAGCACAAGAAAGCACATCTGCCAAATTGTATATTCCAGACACTTCAGTTGATCTTTTCAGATACTTAGTGATACTCCATTTATAATGTAAAAGTATAAACAAGCTGCTCCTGGAGCTTCCTGTGTCAAAAATACATTAAGGTCACTCATAGTTGAATGTTTCTTTCAACATATGTGTAAAACTTGAGGATTAAAAAGAAAGGTATTTTTTGTGGCTGTTGAAAATCAATGATGAAGAATTTTCCTCAAAATGATTTAACTAGACATATATGTCAAATATGGTGACATTTTTCAGTAAAGGTTTTGCAACTCTAACCTAGTTAGAGTTAGAAACTCTAAACTAGAGTTTCCCTAGTAGGGAAATACAATAACACAACTCTAATGTCACTTTCATAACTATTCATTTAGGGTCTCTGTGGATATGTCATAAGTATGACATATCTTTTCCTCAGATTTGACAGTCATACTTTCAGTAGATTTTAAAATAGTAAGTAAGTCACACTTTTAAGCTGATTGTAAAATGGGGGTCACATACATTAATAGAATATGGTTTCACTACTGTATGTTTCATATTTCGCTATTTGAAATTGTAATCATCCTTTAGTAGGTTTGTTCTGTCAAAACCATATCATGGTACATTTTGATTGTTCAAATCTAAAATATGTTCAGTCAGGACTTAAAAAATCTTAACAAATACACTGAAAGTTTTACTGAATAATTGCAGAGAGAGAAAAAATATATATGTGTATGTGATGGCTCTAGTAAAATCAGTGATCAAAATTACTTCAGATTTTATTTTTATGTTTTGTTACTTGTATGCTCTCTGCTATCATGCATATCACTTACACTTAAATCTTCAGAGATTTTAAGTATTAACTTTCAGATCAACTATACTTTGTTAATATAGTAACTGAAACACTCCATTACGAGTCTGCACCCTATCTATTTTATTTCAATCACCCACAATTGTTTTACTTAATCCTTCCACAGTACACCTCCTTAAATTTTAGTTTCTTATAGCTAAGCCTAGGTGGCTCTACTTCTTAGCAATTTTCTGTCTGAATCCCTAGGGTAGTCTGAAATATGGTCATTAAACCCTGTACTCCTAAAGGCTTCTTCTATTCCACTTAATTTATGGACAAGGTTATGACTCTAGAGAATAATCATATCATCTTACCTTCAAATTTTATCTTATCCATTTTTTTTTTCTTTTCCATTATTTAGTCCAGTGGGAAGTGATGCTCTTTTTCTAATTGATCCCTTCCATTCCTGGACTCCAAATCGCAAGCACTTACCTGCCAATGGCATGGGAGAAAATGTCACCGGAAAGAGAATATCAGGATTGCTTGGTGATAAAATGCCTCAGAGGAGGGTGGAAGTGTCTCTTTCTGCAAGAAGAGCAAGTGTCAATTGGGAGAGAGGAGAAATGGGTGGTGACTGAGTAAAAGGACATGATAGTCTCCTCTTTATAAAATAAGCACCAATTCAGCATCAAAACCACAGGGTTAACAGTAATATGTTTGGTAAACTCCAAAGTGATGGTGCATGGTAAATATAGACTGAGCTCTTGATTGCCGAAGTGTAAAACATACAGACCCCCAACCGAAGTTTCCTTTGTTCATCAAGTTAGCCAGCAATAAAGTATGCTCTTAGTACATAAAATGAAAGATCATTCAAAGCTCATTTCAAAGAAGCAAAGAAATAAACACTCAAAAATTGAGAACCTTTGTATGAGGAGAGAGGTATCTAGTTTAAATTTATAAGCAGAAAATGTTGATATTTGTTATTTTCTTTTAAATTTCTTACCATAATTCTCTGACAAGAATGATTCCATAACATATAACACACCACAGAAAATAATGTATATTTTTTACCAGCTTGTCATTTTGAGCAGCCAATCCTTGATATAACTTTGTGTTGCATGTTTATGCTTCAATGTATTATTTATCAAGTTTACATCATGTCTATTTTCCCCAGTAAGAAAAATGTGTTTTTAATGTTTTCTGTCATTCCCTACTTTTTTTCTCCCCCACCTGTTCCAATATTTTAGAGCAAATGGCATTTTTTCTCATTAGTTGCATTTCAGCCCTACAATATTACTATTAACCTCTGTTCAATGTTCTATTAACATTTGAGAGTATCTGTTAATTACATGAAAGTGGAATATTAATACCCCTGACTTTCTGTTCACATGGCTTTCCCCAGTCCCACATCCCCAAACTTGTCATCTATTGATTTAATTTTACATTTTTCACTGCAACCTTATTCCAACATTTATTTATACTATCTATTGGTGGATCCTAAATATTGAAATCAAAATATAGGTCTTTACACTGAATTGAATATGTAGTATTTGTAAAGGCAGTGTAAATATCTTGTTTCCTATGCTATTTGTATGAGAATATAACCAGTGTCTAGGTCTAATGAGTCTTTTTTTTCTATTCTCTACTAATAATTAAAATCCATGTAATATTTGATTGATTTCATATTTAATCACATTATAAAAGAACTGATCATTTTTCTAGTGCATTAATTGACTTACTTTTCTGTTAAACAATAATTTGCCTACATCATTTCACTCTCTCATGGATCTTATTTGTTGTATTACTCTATTTATACTAGACAGCTTTTTTTTTTTTTTTCCAAAAGAAAATGCTTGCTTGCTAACTCCTTTGAAAATTTATAACACTCCTGTTTTAAGTCCACTCACGGTGATTTTTTAATTCCCACTCTTTGTTGATTTTTTCTGTTTCTTTTTCTGAAATACATACCTAAGTTTCCTCAGAAAAGATGGGTTTAACATTTTCTAGTTCATTCATACCTGAAAGTGTCTTAGTTTACCCTCATATTTTGTTCAGATTGATAATTTCTACATTAAAAATAACTTTTTCAGTATACTGTAAATATTTTTCAATTGTTTTCTCTAACATGCAGGAATTCTCATCAATAGATTGATACCAGATTCCACTCATCTTATAGATTAACTGTTGGTGTTTTTTGTTTTTGTTTTTTCATTTTCTTCCCGAAAATGTTAATCTGAAGTGTCTAGGTAGGTATATACCTTTACCCTGATCAGCATGGTATGTTCCCTTTCATTCTAAAACCTTTTATTTTCTTCAGCTTTATTATTTCTGTGATAATTTTCTTCTTAGCCATAACTTTACTCATTTTTTTCTTTTTCTTTAGGTCTTCTTTTCAGAATCTTTAATTGAATATTGACCCTCCTCCATTTATTTAATTTATGTGGTGTATTATTTCAAACACTTGTCAATTTGCTTTATCCTCTGATAAATTAATTTAGGTTCAAATTCACATTCTAGCATTTATATAGATTTTGTCATTGTAGAAATCATAATTTGTATTTCCAACAAATGTATCTCCTCCTTCTTCTTATCCTTCTTTCCTGTTTGTTCCTGTGGAATTATTTCCAAAATCTCTCTGCATAAGATATTTTATTCTTCCTTTTCTTCTAATTACTTGTCTTCTAATTAGTTGTAGTTTCATCTTGATTTTTATCTTTCATGCTTTCAGTGTTTCTCATATAGCTGATGATTGTTGATGTTTAAATTTAAAATTTAAAAAAAATAATTATTTTTGGTTGATGTTATTGACTTACTGTGCTCTTTTATTAGAATTGCTCTACCAAGAGGGAAGACATATGGGATCATATGTATATGTATAGCTGATTCACTTTGTTATAAAGCAGAAACTAACACACCATTGTAAAGCAATTATACCCCAATAAAGATGTTTAAAAAAAAAAAAAAAATTGCTCTACCAATAGACCTCCCCACTGATAAAAAAGACATTTTAATTTTAAGAAAAAAATTTCACATATCACAATAAATGTTACCTTTTAAATTTCTTTAATATTAGTTATCTGTAATAGAATCCACCAGCATCTCACTTTAAAAATGTAGGGCTCAGGGCAGAGGACTGCTGCTGGCTGTTCGGAGACAGCCTGAAAGAATGGTAGTGAGGAGCTCTGCAACCGGAAATGCTCCTGGAGGGAGCCCGGAATGCCTTAGAAGTGAAGTGCCATTTTTGAGTGACATTCAAAGGGAGGAAGGACCTGCCACCACAGCCTCTCTCCCCATGCTTCTCCACAGCTTCCTCCCCACTTTCACAGACACTAGGAGGGGCTCCTGCCAGAGTGGGTTCACGCACCTCAGTTGGTTGCTGCCTCAACCCCTCTCACCTGGGCAGGCATGACTGCCCCAGTCAGTCTAGCTTTAGCAGCTGTGGACTTTGTGGGCATGTACACATGGTGATTGGGCCACATCAGAGTCTGAGCTGCCCACATAGCACCCACAGAAGGTCCACATCCATGATTACTGCAATTCTGGGACCTGACTTCAGTGGATCTATGCTGGTAGCCCAGTGAAAATGCCTGAGAGGCACCAGGGCACATTGCTACCATACCCATGGTTAAGGAGAGGCTGAGAGCAGTGCCAACAACAGAATAACTTGTGAGCTCACATAATGGGTGAAAGGTGACACAACAGAATATGTTCACAGGTAAACAGCTACAGAGGAGGAATACTCAGTGGTTTCTGTCTCAGTGGAAGGGCTCTAATGCCACTTACCTCATACTGCAGATCAGAAACACAGTTAAGAAACAGACCTGGAGCCCTGTACTCCAACAGCTAAGGAGCAGACTGACAGGGCACTGACAACCACCGAGCAAAGGGGAGACACCACTCAAAATCCAGGGCAGGCTCTGGTCACCACAACACCAGCAGCCAGCATCTTCTAAGGAAAAAGGTGGTAGTCATCCATAGAAAAAACCTGTCATACCAAAAATAATCATAATATTAACCCATGCAACCTACACAGGGACATTCCCACATAAAAATAGCCCTCCAAGACAGTGTGAGGATCTGGCATTGGGAGGAAGAACCCCCAGAGCATGTAACCTTGAAGACCACTGGGGCTTGGTGCAAGAGTTCCACAGGCATAGGGGAAGCAGAGACTCCACTCTAGGAGGTCACACAAAGGTCACATGAGCACTGGGACATAGTACAAAGCAGTAACTCCATAGGAAATTGAGCTAAACCTAATGAGGAGTCTTGGAGTGATTCCTGAGGAGGTGGGGGTTGGATGTACCTCACTGTGGGGACAAGGACACTGGTAGCAGAGGCTCCAGGGAATATTAATCAGTGTGAGCTCTCCCAGAGGTCCCAACCTGGCACAGGGAACCAGCCCCACCCAAGAGCCGGCAAGCTACAGTGCTGAAAAACCTCAGGCCAAACAAAAAGCAAAACAGGAACACATCCTGACCCATCATCAGACAGGCTGCCTAAAGTCATGCTACTCCCACAGCCACCCCAAGACACAACTCCTGGCACATCCTGGCCTCCCAGAGGGACAAGACCCAGCTCCGCATAACAGAGGGCAGGCACCAGAGCTTCAGAACAGGAAGCCTGCAAAAGCCCCTGGACCAGCTTCACCCAACAGAAGGCAGAAGCCTGCACAAGCCCCTGGACAAGCTTTACCCAATAGAAGGCAGAAGCAGGAAGAAATATGCTCCTGCAGCCTGCAGAAATGAGAGCATAAACACAGTAAGTTAGGCAGAAGTGATATGAGAGAGAAAAATGTTGCAGAAGAAGGAGCAAGATAAAAACTCACACGAACAACTAAATGAGGAGAAGATAGGCAGCACCTGAAAAAGAATTCAGATTAATGGTAGTAAAGATATACAAAATCTTGGAAATAGAATGGAGAAAATACAAGAAACATGTAAAAAGGACCTAGAAGAACTAAAAAGCAAACAAACAATGATGAACGAAGCAATAAATGTAACAAAAAATTCTCAAGAAGGAATCAATAGCAGAATAACTGAGGCAGAAGAACACATAAGTGAACTGAAAGATTAAATAATGAAAATAACTACTGCAGAGCAGAATAAAGGAAAAAGAGTAAAAAGAATAGAGAACAGTCTCAGACAGCATTAAATGCACCAACATTCGAATTGTAGGGGTCCCAGAAGAAGAAGAGAAATAGAAAGGGACTGAAAAATATTTGAAGAGATTATAGTTGAACACTTCCCTAATATGGGAAAGGAAATAGTCAATCAAGTCCAGGAAGCACTGAGAGTCCCATACAGGATAAATCCAAGGAGAAAAACACCAAGACATATCAATCAAACTATCAAAAATTAAATACAAAGAAAAAATATTAAAAGCAGCAAGGGAAAAGTAACAAATAACATACAAAGGAATCCCCATAAGGTTAATATCTGATCTTTCAGCAGAAACTCTAAAAGCCAGAAGGCAGTGCCAGGACATATTTAAAATGAAAAAAGGGAAAAACCTACAACCAAGATTACTCTACACAGAAAGGATCTCATTCAGATTTGGTGGAAAAACCAAAAACTTTATAGACAAGCAAAAGCTAACAGAACTAAGCACCACCAATCCAGGTTTACAACAAACACTAAAGGAACTTCTCTAGGCAAGAAACACAAGGGAAGGAAAAGGCCTACAATAATGAACCCAAAAGAATTAAGAAAATAATAATAGGAACATACATATCAACAATTACCTTAAATATAAATGGTTTAAATGTTTCAACCAAAAGACATAGACTAGCTGAATGGATACAAAAACAAGACCCATATATATGCTATCTACAAGAGACCCACTTCAGACCTAGAGACACATACAGACTCAAATTAAGGGGATGGAAAAAGATATTCCATGCAAATGGAAAACAAAAGAAAGCTGGAGTAGCAATTCTCATATCAGACAAAATAGACTTTAAAATAAAGACTATTACAAGAGACAAAGAAGGACACTACATAATGATCAAGGGATCCATCCAAGAAGAAGATATAACAATTGTAAATATTTATGCACCCAGCATAGAAGCACCTCAATACATAAGGCAAATGCTAACAGCCATAAAAGGGAAATCAACAGTAACACAAAAATACTAGGGGACTTTAACACCTCACTTTCACCAATATACCAGTCATTCAAATGAAAATAAATAAGGAAACACAAGCTTTAAATTTCATATTACAAAGATGGACTTAATTGATATTTACAGGACATTCCATCCAAAATGAACAGAATACACTTTCTTCTCAAGTGCTCATGGACATTCTCCAGGATAGATCATATCTTGGATCACAAATGAAGCCTTGGTAAATTTAAGAAAATAGAAAACTGATCAAGTACCTTTTCCTACCACAACACTATGAGACTAGATATCAATTAAAGGAAAAAACTATTAAAAAAATTACCTGGAGGGTAAACAATGTGTTACTAAATAACCAAGAAGTCACTGAAGAAATAAAAAAGGAAATCTAAAATTACCAAGAAACAAATGACAATGAAAATATGATGACCCAGAACATATGGGATGTAGCAAAAACAGTTCTAAGAGGGAAGTTTATAGCAATACAGTCATACCTCAGAAACAAGAAACATCTCAAATAAACAACCTTAACTTATACCTAAAGGAAATAGAGAAAGAAGAAAAAAAAAAAAAAAAAACCCAAAGTTAGCAGAAGGAAAGAAATCATAAAAATCAGATTGGAAATAAATAAAAAAGAAATGAAAAGTAACAATAGCAAAGATCAATAAAGCTGGTTCTTGAGCAGATAAACAAAATTGATAAACAATTAGTGAGACACATCAAGAAAGAAAGGGAAAACATTCAAATCAACAGAATTAGAAATGAAAAGGGAGAAGTAACAACTGACACTGCAGAAATACAAAGGATCATGAGAGATTACTACAAACAGCTATATGCCAATAAAATAGAGAACCTGGAAGAAATGGACAAATTCTTAGAAAAGCACAACCTTCTGAGACTGAAACAGGATGAAATAGAAAATATAAACCAACCAATCACAAACATTAAAATTGAAACTGTGATTTAAAATCTTCCAACAAACAAACGCCCTGGACGAGATGGCTTCACAGGCAAATTCTAGCAAGCATTTAGAGAAGAGCTAACACCTATCCTTCTCAAACTCTTCCAATGTATAGCAGAGGGAGAACCCATCCAAATTCATTCTACAAGGCCACCATCACCTTTATAACAAAACCAGAAAAAGGTACTAGAAAAAAAGAAAATTACAGGCCAATATGACTGATAAACATAGATGCAAGAAACCTCAAGCAAATACTAGCAATCAGAATCCAACAGCACATTAAAAGAATGATGACCCCGTGATCAAGTGGGGTTTATCCCAAGAATGCAAGGATTCTTCAATATACGCAAATCAATCAATGTGATAAATCATATTAACAAATTGAAAGATAAAAACCGTATGATCGGGGGGGTGCTGGGAAGATGGCAGAAGAGTAAGACGCGGAGATCACCTTCCTCCCCACAGATACACCAGAAATACATCTACAAGTGGAAAAACTCCTACAGAACACCTACTGAAGGCTGTCAGAAGACCTCAGACCTCCCAAAAGGCAAGAAACTCCCCACGTACCTGGGTAGGGCAAAAGAAAAACAAGAAAAAACAGAGACAAAAGAATAGGGACATCACCTGCACCAGTGGGAGGGAGCTGTGAAGGAGGAGAGATTTCCACACACTAGGAAGCCCCTTTGTGGGCAGAGACTGTGGGAGGCGGAGGGGGGAGCTTCGAAGCCACGGAGGAGAGCACAGCAACAGGGGTGCGTAGGGCAAAGCAGACAGATTCCCACATAGAGGATCGGTGCCAACCAGCGCTCACCAGCCTGAGAGGCTTGTCTGCTCACCCGCCGGGACAGGCGGGGCTGGGAGCTGAGGCCCGGGCTTCGGTCGGAGCACAGGGAGAGGACTGGGGTTGGCGGCTCGAACACAGCCTGAAGGGGTTAGTGCACCACGGCTAGCTGGGAGGGAGTCTGGGGAAAAGTCTGCACCTGCCAAAGAGGCAAGAGACTTTTTCTTCCCTCTTTGTTTCCTGGTGTGCGAGGAGAGGGGTTAAACTGCTTAAAGGAACTCCAGAGACGGGCGCGAGCCGCGGCTAAAAGCACAAACCCCAGAGATGGGCGTGAGCCACGGCTAAAAGCGCGGATCCCAGAGACGGGTGGGAGATGCTAAGGCTGCTGCTGCCACCACCAAGGGGCCTGTGTGCAAGCACAGGTCACTATCCACACCCCTCTTCCGGGGAGCCTGTGCAGCCCACCACTGCCAGATTCCCGGGATACAGGGACAACTTCCCCGGGAGAACGCACGGCGGGACTCAGGCTGGTGCAGTGTCATGCTGGCCTCTGCCACCGCAGGCTCGCTCCACACGCTGTGCCCCTCCCTCCCCCAGGCCTGAGTGTGCCAGAGTCCCCGAATCAGCAGCTCCTTTAACTCCGTCCTGTCTGAGCAAAAAACAGATGCCCTCCAGCGATGTACATGCAGAGGCAGGGCCAAATCCAAAGCTGAGCCCCTGTGAGCTGTGAGAACAAAGAAGAGAAAGGGAAATCTCTCCCAGCAGCCTCAGAAAGAGCGGATTAAAGCTTCACAATCAACTTGATGTACCCTGCATCTGTGGATTACATGAATAGATAACAAATCATCCCAAATTGAGGAGGTGGACTTCGAGAGCAACATCTATGATTTTTTCCCCTTCTGTGTCAGATCTTGTCTGTATAGCTTTGCTTCCACCATTTGTCCTAGGGTTCTATCCGTCCATTGTTTACTTATTTTTAATATTTTTCTTAATAATTAATTTTAATAACTTTATTATACTTTACCTTCTTTCTTTTCTTTCTTTCTTTCTTTCTTTCTTTCTTTCTTTCTTTCTTTCCTTCTTTCTTTCTTTCTTTCTTTCTTTCTTTCTTTCTTTCTTTCCTTCTTTCTTTCTTTCTTTCCTTCTTTCTTTCTTTCTTTCCTTCTTTCTTTCTTCCTTTCCTTCCTTCCCTCCTTTAGACAACAAATCATCCCAAATTGAGTAGGTGGACTTTGAGAGCAAGATTTATGATTTTTTCCCCTTCACCTTTTTTTGTGAGGGTGTATGTGTAGGTTTCTGTGTAAGATTTTGTCTGTATAGCTTTGCTTCCAACATTTGTCCTAAGGTTCTATCTGTCCCATTTTTTTTTATTTTTCCTAAAAAAATATTTTTTAATTCAATAACTTTATTATACTTTATTTTATTTTACTGTATCTTCTTTCTTTCTGTCTTTTTTCCTTCCTTCCCTCCTTCCTTCCTTCCTTCCACCCTCCCTCCCTCCCGCCTTTCTTTCCTTCTTGCCTTCTTTCCTTCTTTTCTTGTTTCTTTCTTTCTTTCTTTCTTCCTTCCTTCCTTCCTTCCTTCCCTCCTTTTTTCTTTCTTTCTTTCTTTCTTTCTGTCTTTCTTCATAATTCTACTAATTCTCTCTACTTTTTCTACCTTTTATTCTGAGCTGTGTGGATGAAAGGCTCTTGGTGTTCCAGCCAGGAGTCAGGGTTCTGCCTCAGACGTGGGAGAGCCAACGTCAGGACACTGCTCAATAAGAGACCACCAAGCTCCACATAATATTAAACGGTGGAAATCTCCCAGAGACCTCCATCTTAACACCAGCACCCAGCTTCACTCAACTACCAGCAAGCCACAGTGCTGGACAACCTATGCCAAACAACTAGCAAAACAGAAACACAACCCCACCCATTAGCAGAGAGGTTGCCTAAAATCATAATAAGTCCACAGACACCCCAAAACACACCAACAGATGTGGACCTGCCCACTAGAGAGACAAGATCCAGCCTCACCCACCAGAACACAGGCACTAGTCCCCTCTACCAGGAAGCCTACACAACCCACTGAAACAACCTTAGCCACTGGAGACACACATGAGAAACAATGGAAACTACGAACCTGCAACCTGCAAAAAGGAGACCCCAAACACATGAGAAGACAAAAAAAACACACAGCAGATGAAGGAGCAAGATAAAAATGCACCAGACCTAACAAATGAAGAGGAAATAAGCAGTCTACCTGAAAAAGAATTCAGAATAATGATAGTAAGCATGATTCAAAATCTTGGAAATAGAATGGACAAAATGCAAGAAACATTTAACAAGGACCTAGAAGAAATAAAGATGAAACAAACAATGATGAACAACACAATAAATGAAAGTAAAAGTATCTGCTTAGACTTTAAAACAAAGACTATTAGAAGAGACAAAGAAGGACACTACATAATGATCAAGGGACCCATCCAAGAAGAGGATATAACAATTGTAGATATTTATGCACCCAACATAGAAGCACCTCAATACATAAGGCAAATACTAACAGCCATGAAAGAGGAAATCGACAGTAACACATTCATAGTAGGGGACTTTAACATCCCACTTTCACCAATGGACAGATCATCCAAAATGAAAATAAATAAGGAAACACAAGCTTTAAATGATACATTAAACAAGATGGACTTAATTGATATTTATAGGACACTCCATCCAAAAACAACAGAATACACATTTTTCTCAAGTGCTCATGGAACATTCTCCAGGTTAGATCATATCTTGGGTCACAAATCAAGCCTTGGTAAATTTAAGAAAATTGAAATTGTATCAAGTATCTTTTCTGACTGCAATGTTATGAGACTAGATATCAATTACAGGAAAAGATCTGTAAAAAATCCAAACACATGGAGGCTAAACAATACACTACTTAATAACGAAGTGATCACTGAAGAACTCAAAGAGGAAATAAAAAAATACCTAGAAACAAATGACAATGGAGACACGATGACCCAAAATCTATGGGATGCAGCAAAAGCAGTTCTAAGGGAGAAGTTTATAGCAATACAAGCCCACCTTAAGAAGCAGGAAACATCTCGAGTCAACAACCTTACCTTGCACCTAAAGCAATTAGAGAAAGCAGAACAAAACCCGACGAAGTTAGTAGAAGGAAAGAAATCATAAAAGTCAGATCAGAAATAAATGAAAAAAAAATTAAGAAAATGATAGCAAAGAACAATAAAACTAAAAGCTGGTTCTTTGAGAAGATAAACAAAATATATAAACCATTAGCCAGACTCAACAAGAAAAAAAGGGAGAAGACACATCAATAGAATTAGAAATGAAAAAGAAGAAATAACAACTGACACTGCAGAAATATGAAAGATCATGAGAGATTACTACAAGCAACTCTATGCCAAAAAATTGGACAAACTGGAAGAAATGGATAAATTCTTAGAAATGCACAACCTGCCAAGACTGAATCAGGAAGAAGTAGAAAATATGAACGGACCGAAAACAAGCACAGAAATCGAAACTGATTAAAAATCTTCCAACAAACAAAAGCCCAGGACCAGATGACTTCATAGGCGAATTCTATCAAACATTTAGAAAAGAGCTAACACTTATCCTTCTCAAACTCTTCCAAAATATAGCAGAAGGAGGAACACTCCCAAACTCATTCTACGAGGCCACCATCACCCTGATACCAAACCTAGACAATGATGTCACAAAGAAAGAAAACCACAGGCCAATATCACTGATGAACATAGATGCAAAAATCCTCAACAAAATACTAGCAAACAGAATCCAACAGCACATTAAAAGGATCATACACCATGATCAAGTGGGGTTTATTCCAGGAATGCAAGGTTTCTACAATATACGCAAATATACCAATGTGATAAACCATATTAACAAATTGAAGGAGGAAAACCATATGATCATCTCAATAGATGCAGAGAAAGCTTTCGACAAATTTCAAAACCATTTATGATAAAAACTCTGCAGAAAGTAGGCATAGAGGGAACTTTCCTCAACATAATAAAGGCCATATAAGACAAGCCCACAGCCAACATCATCCTCAATGGTGAAAAAACTGAAAGCATTTCCACTAAGATCAGGAACAAGACAAGGTTGCCCACTCTCACCACTCTTATTCAACATAGTTTTGGAAGTTTTAGCCACAGCAATCAGAGAAGAAAAAGAAAGAAAAGGAATCCAAATCAGAAAAGAAGAAGTAAAGCTGTCACTGTTTGCAGATGACATAATACTATACATAGAGAATCCTAAAGATGCTACCAGAAAGCTACTAGAGCTAATCAATGAATTTGTTAAAGTAGCAGGGCACAAAATTAATTCACAGAAATCTCTGGCATTCCTATACAGTAATGATGAAAATTCTAAAAGTGAAATCAAGGAAATACTCCCATTTACCATTGCAAAAAAATAATAAAATATCTAGGAATAAACCTACCTAAGGAGACAAAAACCTGTATGTAGAAAATTATAAGACACTGATGAAAGAAATTAAAGATGATACAAATAGATGGAGAGATATAACATGTTCTTGGATTGGAAGAATCAACATGGTAAAAATGACTCTACTACCCAAAGCAATCTACAGATTCAATGCTCCCTATCAAACTACCACTGACATTTTTCACAGAACTAGAACGAAAAATTTCACAAGCTGTATGGAAACACAAAAGACCCTGAATAGCCAAAGCAATCTTGAGTACAAAAAACAGAGCTGGAGGAAACAGGCTCCCTGACTTCAGACTATACTACAAAGCTACAGTAATAAAGACATTATGGTACTGGCACAAAACCAGAAATATAGCTAAATGGAACAGGATAGAAAGTGCAGAGATAAACCCATGCACATATGGTCACCTTATCTTTGATAAAGAAGGCAGGAATGTACAGTGGAGAAAGACAGCATCTTCAATAAGTGGTGCTGGGAGAACTGGACAGGTACATATAAAGGTATGAGATTAGAACACTCCCTAACACTATACAAAAAATAAGCTCAAAGTGGGTTAAAGACCTAAATGTAAGGCCAGAAACTATCAAACTCTTAGGGGAAAACATAGGCAGAACACTCTATGACATAAACCACAGCAAGGTCCTGTTTGACCCACCTCCTAGACAAACGGAAATAAAAACAAAAATAAACAAATGGGACCTAATGAAACTTCAAGTCTTTTGCACAGTAAAGGAAACCATAAACAAAACCAAAAGACAACCTTCAGAATGGGAGAAAATATTTGCTAATGAAGCAACTGACAAAAGATTAATCTCCAAAATTTAGAAGCAGCTCATGCAGCTCAATAACAAAAAAAAAACAACCTAGTCCAAAAATGGGCAGAAGATCTAAATAGACATTTCTCCAAAGAAGATATACAGATTGCCAACAAACACATGAAAGAATGCTCAACATCATTAATCATTAGGGAAATGCAAATCAAAACTACAATGAAATATCATCTCACACCAGTCAGAATGGCCATCATCAAAAAATCTAGAAACAATAAATGCTGGAGAGGGTGTGGAGAAAAGGAAACACCGTTGCACTGCTGGTGGGAATGTGAATTGGTACAGCTGCTATGGAGAACAGTAGGTAGGTTCCTTAAAAAACTAAAAGTAGAACTGCCATATGGCCCAGCAATCCCACTACTGGGCATATACCCTGATAAAACCATAATTCAAAAAGATTCATGTACCAACATGTTCATTGCAGCTGTATTTACATTAGCCAGGGGACGGAAACGACCTAAGTGTCCACCATCGAATTAATGGATAAAGAAGATGTGGCACATACATTCAATGGAATATTACTCAGCCATAAAGAGAAAGGAAATGAGTTATTTGTAGTGAGTTGGATGGACCCAGAGTCTGTCACAGAGAGTGAAGTAAGTCAGAAAGAGGAAGACAAATACCGTATGCTAACACATATATATGGAATCTAAGAAAAAAAATGTCATGAAGAACCTAGGGGTAAGACGGGAATAAAGACACAGACTTAGTAGAGAATTGACTTGAAGATATGTGGAGGGGGATGGGTAAGCTGTGACAAATTGAGAGACTGCCATGGACATATATACACTACAAAACATATAAAATAGTTAGCTAGTGGGTAGCAGCCTCATAACACAGGGAGATCAGCTTGGTGCTTTGTGACCATCTGGATGGGTGGGATAGGTAGCGTGGGAGGAAGGGATATGCAAGAGGGAGGAGATATGGGAACATATGTATATGTATAACTGATTCACTTTGTTATAAAGCAGAAACTAACACACCATTGTAAAGCAATTATACTCCAATAAAGGTGTAAAAAAAAGAAACCTATAACTTATCTAAAATGTGTCCACTTAATTGTTCCTTTTAATGGTATGAAGTGTCTGCTATAACATTTTCCTTCTCATCATTTATTGAGCAAATATTTACTCACACTATATTCTAGGCTCCAGAGAACAAGAGAGACAAAAAGTGAGAGTGAGAGTGAGGGAAATTGTCCTTATAAAGTTGACATACTACATATGGAAAGACAAAAATTACTGTTATTTTAAATGTATTTAATATCCATCTTTTATTTTTCCAAAAGTGCTACCTGGAAAAATATCCAGTTCCATGTTGTTTAAATAATGTCTGATACATTCAGTTCTCCTAAACACATCTAATTTATAACTGCTAACAATAAAGAGAAAAGAAAGACATTGCAAATGGAAACATACACACACATTCAATGTGATTTTTTGTTATTTATTGAAATGTGCAGCAAAGAAGATTTTTATAATGTTGATCCATATTGAAAGTAGTTACATTATCAATCTGTTTTTGTTTCAATATTTAAAAAATATTGTTACATATAATGCTATCATTTTTGCAGGCTCTTCAACCTGAAAATTTTAACAATGCTATATGCAGCTCTTCAAGTTTTCAGAGTAAAGTCTAATGAAACAGACAAAAAGGGTCAAATATTGCTCCTTAAAGTAATTTTCAGTCAGTGAATTCTCTATTAGGCAGCAGCTAGATAAAGAATTAATGAATCAACAAAAAATGTGAGGAGTTCAAGTATTTCAGTTCTCATAACGACCAAGCTCTAGAGAATCTGATTTGATCAGTGCATAATCACTTTCATTCAGATGACTCTGCCCAAATAACTGGAATGTTCATTTTGTGGTCCAGTAATCTTGGTTGACTTAATGACATAAGTAGAACAACTGTGAGTAACTATGCAGCATCCAACTAATTTCTTGGTGATAGATTTTCAGAGTCAATCCAGTCAACTGCAGAGCATTAGATACTTTCAAATTATCTCACATAATCTAGAGAAATTTATTGAAAGGATCATTTACAGCAGATATCTTGTCTTGTTTGAAGACATATTTATATATGAGCTCCTTGAAATCACCTCTATATAAAACTAAGTAATTTCATTTACATAGTGACATTAATTATGTTTATTTAGGGAGCTCAATCCATATTCATATTTTCTGTTGAAAATAACAATGATACAAAAACTGCATGCAAAATAAAGCATGGATAGAACAAGACTTCAAACTCTGTGGAACAAATCTGAGTAAGCTGACATTCTTATTGTTATTGTTTAACAGGGAGTGAAGTATTTGGCTAAAGACAAATCCTTTCAAACTTTAGACACAATATTTAGAAAGATATCAAATATTACTTATTAACATTACATATTTAGACAAATATGCCTATGAAGGATTCACTACACTAGGCACTAGAGACAGAAAAATATAAATGTTAAGTAGTTTACAAACTATGGACTGCAGCACTGACCTGCATTAATATGGTAACAAAGTTAATGATTTCTCACCAATAGAATTACAAAACCTTAACAAAATGGGACATGAAACAAAATACATTTTTAATTTAAGGAAGAGAAATTAGAGGTTGATAAACTTAAGTCCAAACCATAAAGGCAGACTGGGTAGGGGAAGCTACTAGGTAACCGGGACACAGCAAGTTAATACAGGTAATAGATATTGATGGAGAAAAATGAATGAAAACTTGGATGAAGTATATTGTTATAATGGGGGGAGTTATCAAAATAAATTAAGGGTACAATGGACACTAAAAGCAACATGCTTTCACCTAGGATGGATCCTGTTCTTCTGAAACTACAATCTTAGTTATTAAATTATTAGAGCGATGTAATATTTTATAATTTTCCTTAATTACACATATTATGTTACTATGAGATTCTGAAAAATTCACAAAATTTATGTTTTTCTTTTTACCAGTAAGTTTAAGAGTATTTAATCTTATCTAACATAGTGACAAATTTATTTACATATTAATATATAGGTATAATATTCCTTTGAAGAATTTTTAGACTCAAAAATATTCATATTATTTTTCTCTTTGATATGTTATGAAACAACAGATAAAAACTAAATAAAAATCTGCTTTTCCCTAAAACTATAAAAATCCATTGGAAAAAAGAGCCAGTATTAATTTGACTTAATATTAGAGATACCATGTTGATGTAATTATATCATTGTAATTGTGTTACATCTAAATTTCCTGTGTTAAAAGTAACAAATAAAATTATTTTATGCAATTTAAATCATGCAATTTTAAATTTCAACCTTTATTTTTTTCTAAATATAACCATATTTAAATGTAAAATGAATTAATAACTATTGGAGTGTATGCTTTTAAAACAATTAATTACTGCTTTTAAAATATGACATTGAAAAGTTACTCTGTTGATATTTTATCAAAAATCAAGACAGTTCACAATCCATACTTCACTATTTTTACTTTGATCTGCTTAGGAAAGAAAGCAAAAGAAAATAGCTTCAGTTATATTGTTCAACTTAGAAATCAATATTAATAAATCAATGTCAATAATATTATATTGCAAACTCTATCATATTACTTAGAAATGTGACCTAAGCATGTGGTGTGTATTTCATTCTTTGTGGTAGAAAACATAAATGATATTTGTGAGACATGTTTCATTATAGGCCACTGTTTCTAGTCAATCACATTTTTTAAATATATATCTTTTAGAATGAAATTTTTAGACTTAGCCTGCAGGTTAACTTTTTTCACAGTTAAAAAACATTTTCCAGCTGTTCTTGAGATATTAAAGTGTAAAAAAGTACCCTTTCCTATTTACAAGCTTTTCAAGATGACAATTTCCATATTCATCTCTCAATCAGAAAGGAAATACCCATCTGTGCAATGCATGGACTAGAGCACATTAGAGATGTGACTTCTATTTTCTAGAATTTTAGAGTCCAAAATTGCCATTAGCATGAACAAATACATCAAGTTGCCAAGATGTAGAGACTGCCATTATCACCATCTATTTCTTCAAAGGCAGTTCTGTAGACAATACCTTTGTGGGTCTGAAATGATGAGTCCCTGGCCCCAAACAGCATACTTTTTCTGTTTCTAATCTCTCCCCATGCTCCTACTAAGTAAAAGACAGACTTAGAAAAAAATGAAACATATAGCAGATTTTGATTAGATTTCATGTTTTACATCCCCGCATCTATATTTTAAAAATTCATACACAAATTACAATGGAGAAAACTGCTAATAACTGGTTTCTATCCCCTATTTTTCTATTAAAAATAGACTTAGGTAGCTTCTAACATATCTTTAAATTTTTTGGTTGAAAGCCAGGTATGATGTAACAAGTAAAAAGAACTGAGGTAAACAAGCCCTTTGTGTGAGGTTGGCTAGGAGTTAGGTTATGTTTACTGTGCGCTGTAGGTGTATGTGTTAATGACTGAAATTCCTTTAGTGTCCTTGTTTTTGTCTCCATGTTGTCTTTGGGTTTTCTAGAGACTTTTTTTTTTTTTTTTTACATCTTTATGGGAGTATAATTGCTTTAAAATGGTGTGTTAATTTCTGCTTTATAACAAAGTGAATCAGTTATACATATGTTCCCATATCTCCTCCCTCTTGCGTCTTCCTTCCTCCCACCCTCCCTATCCCACCCATCCAGATGGTCACAAAGCACTGAGCTGATCTCCCTGTGCTACACAGCTGCTTCCCACTAGCTATCTATTTTACGTTTGGTAGTGTATATATGTCCATGCCACTCTCACTTTATCACAGCTTACCCTTCCCCCTCCCCATATCCTCAAGTCCACTCTCTAGTAGGTCTGTGTCTTTATTCCTGTCTTACCCGTAGGTTCTTCATGACATTCTTTTTTCTTAGATTCCATATATATGTGTTAGCATACAGTATTTGTCTTTCTCTTTCTGACTTACTTCACTCTGTATGGCAGACTCTAGTTCTGTCCACCTCATTAGAAATAGCTCAACTTCATTTCTTTTTATGGCTGAGTAATATCCATTGTATATATGTGCCACATCTTCTTTATCCATTTATCTGATGATGGACACTTAGGTTGTTTCCATCCCCTGGCTAATGTAAATAGAGCAGCAATGAATATTTTGGTACATGAATCTTTTTGAATTATGGTTTACTCAGGGTATATACCCAGTAGTGGGATTGCTGGGTCATATAGTAGTTCTATATTTAGTTTTTAAGGAACCTCCATACTGTTCCCCATAGTGGCTGCACCAATTCACATTCCCACCAGCAGTGCAAGAGTGTTCCCTTTTCTCCACACCCTCTCCAGCATTTATTGTTTCTAGATTTTTTGATGATGGCCATTCTGACTGGTGTGAGATGATATCTCATTGTAGTTTTGATTTGCATTTCTCTAATGATTAGTGACTTTGAGCATTCTTTCATGTGTTTGTTGGCAATCTGTATATCTTCTTTGGAGAAATGTCTATTTAGGTCTTCTGCCCATTTTTGGATTGGGCTGGCTTTTTTTTGTTATTGAGCTGCATGAGCTGCTTATAAATTTTTGAGATTAATCCTTTGTCAGTTGCTTCATTAGTAAATATTTTCTCCCATTCTGAGGGTTGTCTTTTGGTCTTGTTTATGGTTTCCTTTGCTGTGCGAAAGCTCTGAAGTTTCATTAGGTCTCATTTGTTTATTTTTGTTTTTATTTCCATTTCTCTAGGAGGTGGGTCAGAAAGGATCTTGCTGTGATTTATGTCATAGAGTGTCCTGCCTGTTTTCCTCTAAGAGTTTGATAGTTTCTGGCCTTACATTTAGGTCTTTAACCCATTTTGAGCTTATTTTTATGTATGGTGTTAGGGAGTGATCTAATCTCATACTTTTATATGTACACTAATGATGAAAATTCTGAAAGTGAAATCAAGAAAAACACTCCCATTTACCATTGCAACGAAAAGAATAAAATATCTAGGAATAAACCTACCTAAGGAGAAAAAAGACCTGTATGCAGAAAATTATAAGACACTGATGAGAGAAATTAAAGATGATACAAATAGATGGAAAGATATACCATGTTCTTGGATTGGAAGAATCAACTTTGTAAAAATGACTCTACTACCCAAAGCAATCTACCAATTCAATGCAATCCCGATCAAACTACCACTGGTATTTTTCACAGATCTAGAGACTTCTTAAGTAGAATAAATAGTCTTACTGTTCTTTTATCTGTAATCTACATTTACACAGGAGCCTGCTTGTTGTGGTGGTAAGGTGTGGGAGAGTGCAACTGTTCTAAACTTGTATAGTTACATAAAGATACTTTAGTGAGCCTTAGCTTCTGAGCTGTGACCTTTCACAAGTGCTTCTCAGTTTTTCCCCTACATTAGGGGAGACAGGAAGGCTGGTGGGGTTGCAGTTTGGTATCTCCCTTCCCTCAGATCAGTTAGTTTTTAGAAAATTCTTAGTTTGTTAAATTACAATAAGATAGTTTCTTTCAAGAGCAGTGCATGGTTAAGAAGAGCATAATCCCCTGGGCATATTTCAAAATGGTTACTTTTTTCCCTCCCCTTACTGGAAGTACAGGGGGATGTTTTTTCTGATCTTCACCCTGAGACCTTGATGGGACTCCTGGTGGTAAAATTAATGCAGTGTGGGAACCCTCTCAATACTGGTCTCTCAGTGTGTTAAATCTCTCAAACTAGTCCACACTGAGGCCTCCAAGTTTGTCAATTATATCTTCAGTTCCCACCAGGAGTGACACTAGCAGGTGACCTTCCCTCCCTGGGCTTCTGTTGTAGACAAAGGCAGTCCTTCCAACAATCTAAACATCTGTCTCATTTTGGATTACCTCTTCTGCTTTTGTTTTCCCTATGTTTCTCTTTCAGTACCAATAAAAAACTGTTTTATTAACTGTAACTATGTGATGAATTTTACACAAACACAAGAAAATTCCCTTCTATTTATTTTTCTGTTTCAAAAACTTAACTAGTTATTTTAGTATATTTTCTCTTAAATTCCATAAGAACTTATGTTGGGATGTAAACTAAAATTGCATTAAATTTATAGATTACATTACAATATTTAAAAATATACTAAGAACCCCCATTCAGTAATACCCTATATATGTATATTTATATGTATATGTGTATTTTATGTATTTATAGTCTCTTAATTCTTTAGTAATTATTATATGTTCTTTTAATTAACTTGCCTTCTTCTTTGTGTTAAAGTGTATTATTAGAAGCATTTTCAAAAAATTTTTGTTATTGTGAATAAAACCTTTTCATTACATTTAACAGCTTATTGCTGGTGTGCAGGGAAAAAAACATGTATTGATTTTTGTTTGTTGATATTATATCTGGTTCCCTCGTGGAACTCTCATATTACAACTAAATGCTTTCCAGTTGATTGTCTTGGATCCTCAGGTTAGAAAATCCAAACCTCTGCAAATAATGAAATGTCCCTGCTTACCCATACACAAATACTTCTTTGAAATCTGTGGATTCAACCACCGAGGAAGCAGGTAGCTACCCTCCAGTAACTGCTTTGCCAAAGGTAACTTCCTTGTACTCTGATGCACATTCATTTGAAGTCTGAGGGACAAAGCAGTAGGAACAATTGACCACCCATTCTTAATTCACAGGTATTTAATCCTTCCTGCCTCATTTCCATGATGATGTTGGCCCATCGTTTCAATCATCATATTTTAAATCCCTTCTGCTTACCAATTTGCACCAAGATACTATGTTCCTGTGCATCTCATCTCCCAGGACTCCTGCTCAACTAAACATTTGCATTAGGCTTGTTCTTAGTCATCTGCTCCATGATCATCAAACGTTCCTACTTCCTTACCTTATTTTTAGAACTTATATTCACCTCCCTGTTTTGCTGGAATGCAGCTAGTCCCTGACAAATTCCCACATTTTCCCTGAACTCATTCTCCAATTCTTAAATGAGTTTCTTCTTACTTGAATATTTCCTAATCTAAATTAGGGTTTCTTTATTAGTTTCCCTTATATATAGTTTTGCCAGTTTGTGATCAACATTAATATTTGTGATTGTGTTTATCTCACAGATGACTCTCTCCCTACATGAGACCATGAGGTTTAGAATGGTAAGTTGGTTGCTTCATCATTTTATACACAGAGCCTACATATGGAACATAAATTTCATTTATCTTACTTTATAATTTATTTCAAATTTGTTACTAGCACTAAACTTATACTAGTCATGGAAATATTTTCTTATATTAATTTAAACTGCTACTATAATTTTGGATATCTCAGATTTGTTTGTCATATTATTTTTAATATGTAATTTAAATATTGGTACCCTTAGGCATAGATAAAGTTGATTCTCAGAAGTAATGATTATTCTGATATTTGATAGATATCTTTTTCTTATACAGTTTTTCTCCTTATATTACTTGAGTGCATAACATTATAGAATAATGCTATGTTTTTATACTCTAAATAAATAATATAAAACTGCTTAGTCCCAATAGTTTAGCCCTAATAGTCAGAAACTGGAATACATCTTTATTTCTAAAAAATTGGATAAGTCTTAGTTCTGAAAAAAAAATGGTTTAAAAGCAATTTAAATGTGAAAAAAATAATTTACAAACATGGAAATTGAAAAGTAAGTATAATAAATAAAAGCAAGAGAAAAGTTTGTAAAATATAACACTGGGTTTATAAATATCAGGAAAATTAGAAAAAATAATCTAGAAGCAACTAGCTGCAATCACCTATTTAGATGTTCATAAGAGGTATGATGAGTCTAGCTATTCTGATTAATAACACCTTGCTTTAACAATGCTTTTGTGCTGAGAAGCTAAAAGGTTACCTTTATACTCTCTTTATTTTCCTTCTGCTCAAAAGTTTATCCTCAAGCTCATTGCAAATTATTTTTAACTTATCACTTCTTAATATACCAACTTCTACCATTCAAGTTTCTCACCTGGACTTCTGAAACACCCTCCTAAGAGGATTCTCCACTTACCCTTTTGCCTCTAGAGTCAATTATCTAAACATCAACCAACGTTATGCTTTTAAAAAGAAAATCAAATTATCTAGTCCCCTGCTTAAAGCCCACCAGTAGCTACCCATAATAGTTAATATATCAGGTACTTATAATTGCTTGTAGGACTTTGTATGTTGTCTCTTGAAAAATTTTCCAATTTCTTTTTTCTATTACTCTACTCTATGTTTTCCTGTTTATTCTATTTATAAAAGCAACTCCCCCCATCCTCTATATCATTAATGTATTTTACTTTTTCTTAAAAACACTCATCTTTGCCTGCCATTACATCAATTATATTTTTTCACTAAATTAAAAGCTTCAGAAGGACTTGACTCAATCTGTAGAATCAATGCTCTAATCCCACTTTTGGATCAGTACCTACAATATAAAGATGTCAATAATTATGGGTTGAATGAATGGATAAACTGTCACAGCTTGTCTCAATAGCAAAACATAGTATGAACTTGTTAGATTCTCTCTGAAATTTTAACTTGATAAAGCTAATCACTGTGGTAAATATTAAGGAGTGAGATTCTAATGTGAAAGTGAAAATCGAGAATGAATTATGAATGATTCAGGGATAGGTGGAGAAAATGGGAAGAGGAGAAAAATAAGTATAACCTTTGACTAATTGTAATTCATAGTAATTTAAAGATCTAAGGAGAAGATATAAGGACTTCATAGGAAAAACGTTGGGGTTTTCATTGCTGTCTTAATTTTGTCTTTACTTTTTTTTAATGTTTGAATTTCATTATATATTTTTTTATACAACAGGTTCTTATTAGTCATTAATTTTACACACATTAGTGTATACGTGTCAAGCTCAGTTGCCCAATTCATCACACCACCATCCCCACTCCCCCTCCCGCAGCTTTCCCCCCTTGGTGTCCATATGTTTGTTCTCTACATCTAAGTCTCAACTTCTGCCCTGCAAACCGGTTCATCTGTACCATTTTCTAAGTTCCACATACTTGCGTTAATATACGATATTTGTTTTTCTCTTTCTGACTTCATTCTGTATGACAATCTCTAGATCCATCCATGTCTCAACAAATGACCCAATTCCATTCATTTTTATGGCCGAGTAATATTCCATTGTATATATGTACCACATCTTCTTTATCCATTCATCTGTCGATGGGCATTTAGGTTGCTTCCATGACCTGGCTAATGTAAATAGTGATGCAATGAATATTGGGGTGCATGTGTCTTTTTGAATTATGGTTTTCTCTGGGTATATGCCCAGTAGTGGGATTGCTGGATCATGTGGTAATTATATCTTTAGTTTTTTTAAGGAACCTCCATACTGTTCTCCATAGTGGCGGTATCAATTTACATGCCCACCAACAGTGCAACAGGGTTCCGTTTTCTCCACACCCTCTCCAGCATTTGTTGTTTGTAGATTTTCTGATGATGCCCATTCTAACTGGTGTGAGGTTATACTTCATTGTAGTTTTGATTTGCATTTCTCTAATAATTAGTGATGCTGTGCAGCTTTTCATGTGCTTCTTGACCATCTGTATGTCTTCTTTGGGGAAATGTCTATTTAGGTCTTCTGCCCATTTTTGGATGTCTTTACTTTTTTTAATCAAAGCTATTTTGAATGGACATCACAGAATTCATTATATTTCTATTGACTCTTAAATTCCATGTATATCCATTAATATCATATGGAGTAATCTGTGATTACTAGTTATTGGACATGTTTGTAAAGCTGAAGTAAAAAGTGAAATAGCAAATAATTTTACAGTTATAACTTAAGAAAATGCCAGATTATATCATGAAGAAATCATGAAAAATTATTTAAAATAACCAGGAAAATATAAAGAACTTTTTATCTAGTAAATTAAGCTTGGCCATGTTCATTTTCAGATTATTTTCATTACTTAATGACACATTTATTTAGGTAGCCAAGCTAAATAAATACTTTTTGCAAAGGATTCTGATTAATATCCCTAAATCTTTTCTGCTCCAACACACTTGATAACTAGTTTTGCAATTTAGTGTCTCTCTTGGTTATGTTCCCAGCAGATTATTAACAATTAATTAGCAATACTTCTCAAATGCTATCTGTGTTAGTCTACTAATTGCAGGGCAGGGAAGTAGAATTTCCTTATTGCAGTCATGACCATTTATTTTAGATAAGACTACACAAATTTTCCTTATATTTTTGTTGTTACTTAGATTTAGAGCCAGAAGGCATAAACTGTTTATGAGTGTTGGATTAAGCTGTTTATAAGTTACACAGCAGATATTAGAATCATTTAGTTTTGGACAGCACCACCTCATTTTTATCTCTGCTTGCATCTTGTTTTTTAGATAAAAGAGTGTGTGTATATCTTGTATGTGTCTGTCTATTTAAAGTGATTAGTCTCAAGAGATTCTTGGCAGAACTTGTTTAGATTAGCAATTATAACACTAGAATAAACATAATTTTCACATTTTCTATCAAAAGTCTTACTGGCTTCGTTTTAAAAAAAATCATGTTTTCTTTTTAAACATACTCATGTTTTAAAGATTCTAGGTAAAAATTGTAGTCAATAATTGCATACATTTTAATATTTTTCTTGATACTTGCTGTGCTTGACTCATCCCGTGCCTACCTATGACCATGTCTTACCATGATTTTTCATACCACTTATATGCATAGAATGCTTCAACTGAAATTAATATTTGGTGTTTTCTAGCCCAGCCACCTAATTTTATACTTGAGAAAGCTTAGGATCAGGAGTAGATAATTCGAATTTTGAAAAGTCACTGTATCAGATACAATAGACTCACTCATCATATATTCCAATCTCTTTCTAGTATGACTTTATGAAGTGCAGAGGTTAGAAAGCTAAAAATGATTCTCCTTCACTTACAAAATGCTCAGATTCAATGAGATGAGACTTAAATTTGGACCTGGGTAAGGACAGGGGGAGGTTTTACACAAGCCACCTATTTTAATATTTTAGATTGTATCAGGTAAAATATCACTTGGAGTCAAAATCATAGTGGTGGTTACTTGTTCTCTACATTGTAGTTATGGGCATTTCATTCTGGAGTGAGAAAATGTGGAAGAAGTGGCAGATTCCTTTCATTATTGGTCACAATGATTCCCAGATGTTTACACTCCAACACCTGCTTATGGAGAACCCTCAATATTTGGAAGTGAAAACGTACTTACTAAATTTTGTCCCACTTAAACTAGATAGAATGTTTTCTGTTATCTGAAGTATAGTTGATTTATAATGTTGTGTTAGTTTCAGGTGTATAGCAAAGTGATTGAGTTATACATACAAATATATCTTTTATTTTCAGATTATTTTCCCTTGTAGGTTATTACATAATATTGATTATAGTTCCCTGTGCTATACAGTAGGTCCTTGTTGGTTATACAGTAGTGTGTATATGTTAATGCTTTTATGTGGAATCTAAAAAAAAAAAATGATACAAATGAACTTATATGTAAAACAGAACTAGAACCATAGACATAGAAAACAAACATGGTTACTAAAGGAGAAAGATGGGGGATAAATTAGGAGTTTGGGACTAGAGTAAAATGTTTAATTAAAATAGTAACAAATAAGCAATAGACCTTACATCACTTAATCATCTTGTGATGTACTTTGTATATTATCAGGAACCATTTTTTTCTAATATCAAGAATAAAGATCAATAAAATAGTCTTCAGTAACAACATCATTTATATAGATATAGAGATATATATATGATAGACTAATAGATTGATAGATACATATAAATATGGATATAGCGATTGGATATAAATATATATATACAGATATATTTTATATGTTCATTTTTATTATTTAAGAACATAATATATAATAAAAATGAAAACGTGTCTTGTAAAATATATTTTTAAATACTACCAAACAGAAGTAAATTATTAGTTTTAACTGAAATTCAATATTTTTTGCAAAATTACAGAAGAGCTTTCAAAATTGTCTTATTTAGTAACTAGTTTTTTATAATTTATTAAGAAATAATATTGAATAAAATGTTCAGCATATATTTTCCAGTCCAAATTATGGTGATCTAACCCCAATAAAATTTTTCATTCAAAAATATAACTTATACATGAAAATATTCAAGTTGCTGTATATTAAATTCTGTGTAAAACTATAATAAATTATATATTAGATATTTATGCAAATTCAACTTATATCATATACCCCCATTTAAAATATTCATTATTTTGTTCATTTTTAATCTCTGGACCAAATTCTAAGTTTAAACATTTATGAAAGCACTATAAATAAACTTATTGGAAAATATTTCAATTACAAGATTTTCCTTAAAATCTCTACTATCTACCACCATCAGTTTAAGTTATGACAGACTAAAGTTATATCATCAATAGACTTTTAAAGTTAATTTTTTAGAATAATTTCCAAATTAGCACTAATTTATTATGTTACTTTAAAGTCTACTTTACTGAACTATTTCAAGCCTTTCATGAAAAGTGAATACCTAGTATTTGCATCACAGAAAGGGCACTAAAAAGACATGTGGAAAGTTTATCTAGTTTAAAGTGTTAAAATAAGAGATTAAAAAATGGTACTTTATTGTTATTTTAAGCCCTCACACATAAACATTGTCTTTTAATGAAATGAGGTACTGCAGGGCTTTACCTAGTAAGAGAAAAGTGACATAAAATTACACAGTAAATAGAAAAACTAAGAACATCATCATTTTTTAAGCTATTGAAAAGAATTCCTGCATCTACTCTTTGCAAATAAATATCTGTGAAATGTGTTCTATTAGAAAAATAACTCTGAGTTTTCTGAAAAAAAATCAAAACAAATATAATAAGGAACATTAACATTGTAATTTAAGAAGTAAGTTGAAATGCATAAATTTTAATCTATGTTTACTTTAGGTGGGTAGAAGGCTATTATATTATCATAGTAATTATATATATATATATACACACACACACACATATGTATATATATTCCAGCCAGGGTTAAGCCAAAACAAAAACCAGAAAAGTAGATGTGTCACTATCTATTATGGTAACTACTATTTTATGCTTTTACATAGCCTTTTTAATTACCTTACCAATAATGTAAAACAAGTGTTATTATTGACATAATATCCTGTTTACTATTCATAACACTATTTTATTGTTGTAAGTTACAATTTGTACATTGTGGTTTGATTTTTTTGTATTAATTATTTTCTACATCTTTATCATTCCATATTGAGTAAAGACTCATTAAAAAGTAAATAACTATTTATTATTTTAAAATGCTGCCAATATTTATACCAAATAGTTATAGAATAAGTTAATTTTCAGACAACTGAAGTTGCAGTTAATATTGAATTCATATAAAATTCAAAGTATTCAGTAAAAACCTAGATTTTACACTTCAGTAAAAACATTATCATGAGTATTTTATTTTTGCAGAATGCAAATGAAAATGATGTTAAAAATTATAATATGTTTATATAAATTGAGGTTGATAATTAAGCATCTAATATTAGGTCTTCAAATTTTTCATTAAGTGGAGGCACAAAATTATGTCAACAGTAGTAAAATTTCATCAAATCTTAACTTAAAAATATATCTCAGGGACTAGTTAATTTGACTAAACCATGACATTACAACAAGAAAGAGAAAAAAAAAATCAGAAATAGATATTTTGAATAAAGGATATTTTGTGCTGGTGGTCATCTTCAACACATAGGGTCCATCTTATTGTCCTTAACTGTTATAGCTGATGCCAAATGTTGGCTTTGGACCCTGCCACACTGATATAGTAATTATGCTTTGAGGAACAATGATTAAGTGTCAGAGTATTAAGTGTCAGAGTATGAACTAAACAAGCTATAACTTACTCCCAGTAAGGAGCACTGTTGTCTCTGGGACAACAACTTAAACTTGCAAGAGAATCTCAAGACAAGTTTCATCTATTAAACTGCCCAGGAACAGTCTGTGTTGTATAGCAATGCTCATTTGTTGCAGAGACAGCAATGACTGTGGTGGACTATCAGAATAAAATTCTCTCTCCTCTTGATATTTTTTCCAGTTTCACTGAGAAATAAATTGACATACATCGCTGTATAAGTTTAAGCTGTACAGCATGATGGTTTGATTTACATACATTTTGATTACCACAGGAGGTTTAATCAACATCAATCATCTCACATAGATGTAATAAAAAGAAAAGAAAAAAAAAGAATTTCTCCTTGTGACCTACTCTCTTTACATCTTTCCTATATACCATACAGCAGTGTTAACCATAGTCATCATGTGGTACATTACGTCCCTAGTACTTATTTATCTTATGCCTGGACGTTTATTCACTTAACCATTTTCCCCTCTTTGGATTTCACATGGAGTCTTCTTTCCTTGATTGCAAAAGCACTGAGCATTCTTGTCCAAATCAGAGAAAGTAGAAAGAGAAGTTTCAAGGCTCTAAATATAAGTTAAGATTATCCAATTAGTAGTTCCCTCTAAGCACCTGGCTGAATCAAATAAAAATCCTTCTTGGAGATGCATGATAGCATAATAAGCCTCAAATGATTTCTACCAGGAATTGTTCAAGCATAATGCCTGGCAAAGTATCTAAGATAACTATGTACACAAGGAAGTAAAATAGCATGACAAAATAAGCAGATAAAACAAAACCAGAAAGAAACCCAGAAGGTTCTAAATTTTAGGAAAAAAAAATTTGGCATAAATGGTTTAAATATATCAATTAAATATATATAATATCTATGTTACATATTATTATGTATGTGTAATTGTCAGAGTACATGAAAATATAAGACCAAACTTTATGAAAACAACTCTTTAAATATATAATGACAGAGAGCTTAAAAGTGAAGAGGATGAAGAGATATACCAGGCAAACACTAATTAAAAGGATGCTTGGGAAGCCATATTGATAATAAACACATTATACTTTTAGGGAGAGAGACATTACTGGAGATGGAGAAATATATTTTATAATGAAAAAATATTAAAAGGGTATTAAGAAGACATGACAACACTAAATGTGGATACATTTTAAAACAAATAAGCCTCCATACATTTTGTTTTAAAAAAAATGTATGAAGAAAAAGATGATTTAAATAAAAGGAAAGTTGATAAGATTACAATTATTATTGGAGATTTTAATATTCCTCCTTTAGTACATATTAGAACATGTAGACAGAAAATCAGTAAGGATAAAAAAGACATGAATAACACTATACAACAACTTGACCTAATTGATATTTATGGAACACTCCTCCCCTCAAAATGCAGAATCTATATATTTTTTAACACACATAAAACATTTGTTATGCTAGATGATATTTTGGAACAAGTCTAAATATATTTAAGGGAATTGGAATTATATAGTTTCTTACCAAATATAAAATTAAATTATAAATCAATAACTGAAAGATATTTGAAAAATCCCCAAATATTTGAAAATAAATAAGCACTGAGTCAATGGATAAAATAAAATAAATATTAAAAAATATATTTAACTAAGTTAAGTAAACATAACAACATGTCAAAATTTATGGGACACAGCTCAAGGGAAATTTATAATATTGCTTATATTAGAAATGAAGTAAAGTTTCAAATCAACAGTTAGGGAATTAAAAGAGTAAAACAAAAGTAAGGAGGGCAGCATAGATTCCATTTTACAGTAAATGCTTATTGGCAGTTCAATTTATATTAAGAAGTAAAAATAATTAAAATAATTTAAGATGAACATATACACAGATTACATAGGAAATTAAAAGGGATATATCTTATGCTTGAAAACAAAATGATATTTTATTTCTACATTAACAATGAATCTCAGATTTTTTTCTAATAGGAGATTTTAGGTGGTGTGTCAATAAGTAAGGGAAAAATATGTATGCTACATGAACTAACTAATTTGAAATCTATTAATTTTATCTTCATAAAACCAGATGATTATATTTATAGTAACTGTAATATTGATCTTTAAGCACCCAACCCATTCATTACAAACAATGTAATTAACTAATTTCTAGATTTTCCTCCTATAACCTGCAATTTCTTAGCCATTTTCTTTCTAAATTTCATGCCTTTTTATAAGTCACCCTCAGTCTAAGAGTCTGGTCTTCCCCTTACTCCAAATTTTACTTGCAAACATTTGATATTGATGTAACAGCTACTCAGTATGAGTGTGAATGGAGCAGCTGGCTTCTTTGTCTCATCTGCTTTATGGAAAGAGCAATCCCAACAGTGACTCCCTCCTTTGATGATCAGTGACTGAATTCAAATGCAGGTGCCTGGAATTTAGGATCCCTCATAAATCACCCTGTTTTCCACCCCCTCCCCTGCTAGGCTCTCTCTGAGAACCATTGTTTTGTTGTTGTTTTGTTTTGTTTTAATTTTCTGTTTTGATTTTGTTTTATAAAATCAAGGAAATTGGGGATTCTCTGGTGTGCAGTGGTTGAGAACCTGCTTGCTAATGCAGGAAACACGGGTTCGAGCCCTGGTCTGGGAGGATCTCACATGCCACGGAGCAACTAGGCCCGTGAGCCACAACTACTAAGCTTGCGCGTCTGGATCTTGTGCTCCACAAAGAGAGGCTGCAATAGTGAGAGGTCCACACACCGCAATGAAGAGTGGCCCCCACTTGCCACAACTAGAGAAAGCCCTCACACAGAAACGAAGACCCAACACAACACTTAATAAACTGCTACCCCCAACATCGTCTTTAAAAATAAATAAATAAATAAATAATCAAGGAAATTGGGGAAGGAGGCAATGCAGGCTCAATCATAATTGCCAAGAAATAAAATTTCTATTTTACAGGTTAGAAAAATGAGTAAAAAGAGGTTTAGTGACTTGATAAATAAAGACTAAGAATTTGCAAGTTTGTCTCCCCAATTAATCCAAATTAACTAAGACACTAAAATTGTAATCAGCACCTAATATCTTATATTTCAATCTCTTTTCTTTGTTTTGAAATGTTAGAACATTTTTCCTTCATTGTCTTAAGTAAATTATAAATATGTTAATTTTACACTTTTCATTTTTTCTACAATGAAAATGCAGAAAGCTATAAAGAAAATGCAGAAAATATATATAAGTAATATATTTCACTCTTGTGAGTGTTTTAGATGGATCTAAAATAGTATTCTGTTTGCTTTTGATGTATTTTTTCTTTATTTTGTCTGGTAAGCTTTTGAAAACACATAAGGTTGGCCTGTTAGCTAGTTTTTTTTTTTTGTTTTTTTTTTCCTGTGATACGCGGGCCTCTCACTGCTGTGGCCTCTCCCATTGCAGAACACAGGCTCCGGATGCGCAGGCTCAGCGGCCATGGCTCACGGGCCCAGCTGCTCCACGGCATGTGGGATCTTCCCGGACCGGGGCACGAACCTGTGTCCCCTGTATCGGCAGGCGGACTCTCAACCACTACACCACCAGGGAAGCCCTAGCTAGTATTTTTGTACCCATGGAACACTTAGCAACTTTTTCAGTATCACTCAGGAATCAGAAGAAACTTAGGGGTCAAATAATAATTTAAAATAAAAGGAAATCAAATCAGAAAAGAAGAAGTAAAGCTGTCACTGTTTGCAGATGACATGATACTATACATAGAGAATCCTAAAGATGCTACCAGAAAACTGCTAGAGCTAATCAATGAATTTGGTAAAGTAGCAGGATACAAAATTAATGCACAGAAATCTCTGGCATTCATATACACTAATGATGAAAAATCCGAAAGTGAAATCAAGAAAACACTCCCATTTACCATTGCAAAAAAAAAGAATAAAATGTCTAGGAATAAACCTACCTAAGGAGACAAAAGACCTGTATGCAGAAAATTATAAGACACTGATGAAAGAAATTAAAGCTGATACAAATAGATGGAGAGATATACCATGTTCTTGGATTGGAAGAATCAACATTGTGAAAATGACTCTACTACCCAAAGCAATCTACAGATTTAATGCAATCCCTATCAAACTACCACTGGCATTTTTCACAGAACTAGAACGAAAAATTTTGCAATTTGTATAGAAACACAAAATACCCCGAATAGCCAAAACAATCTTGAGAACGAAAAAAGGAGCTGGAGGAATAAGGCTCCCTGACTTCAGACTATATTACAAAGCAACAGTAATCAAGACAGTATGGTACTGGCACAAAAACAGAAAGATAGATCAGTGGAACAGGATAGAAAGCCCAGAGATAAACCCACGCACATATGGACACCTTATCTTTGATAAAGGAGGCAGGAATGTACAGTGGAGAAAGGACAGCCTCTTCAATAAGTGGTGCTGGGAAAACTGGACAGGTACATGTAAAAGTATGAGATTAGATCACTCCCTAACACCATACACAAAAATAAGCTCAAAATGGATTAAAGATCTAAAGGTAAGGATAGAAACTATCAAACTCTTAGAGGAAAACATAGGCAGGACACTCTGGACATAAATTACAGTAGGATACTTTTTGACCCACCTCCTAGAGATCCATAAACAAGACCAAAAGACAATCCTCAGAATGGGAGAAAAAATTTGCAAATGAAGCAACTGACAAAGGATTAATCTCCAAAATTTATAAGCAGCTCATGCAGCTTAATAACCAAAA